>NW_006284238.1:1531243-1535499 GCF_000327345.1 Myotis davidii
AAAGAACAGAGTCCAGAGGATTCCATCCAGAGAAACAAAGGATTCTGCTCCACTCTGTTCAGATGCACACGAGTCCAGTGAGGTTCTGAAGGAGCCCGAGGCTGATCATGTTACTCCTGTTTAAAACCCTCCCGGGTTCCCAGCTCCCATCTCCCTCAGAGTGAAATCGCAGACGTTTACTATGACTCCTACCCCATCCATCACACACCTTACACACCATTACAGAGCTCCCCGTGTTCATCCTGCTCCGACCACGGGGGCACGCGCCTCGCCTCACGCCCTTGCTGTTTTGTTTCCTCTGCCCGGAATGCCCTTCTGCCAGATGGACACATGAGGTCCTTCCTCAGTCTGTGTGTTCCCCCCTCATGTGTTAGCAGGTGAGAAAGGTCTTTCCTGCGCTTGCTCTCTGCTCGCTCTTTCTCTCCACATATAGTATATATGTAAACTGATCACCCTATATGTATAATTTAAGTATATTTATATATTAGATATTAAATACATATGTAAAATAGCAATTTCCCTGCCGTTATAGTCTCTAGTCTCCCTACTGTTTCACTTTTTTCATCATAGCATTTACCAACTTCCTGACATATTTCACATTTACTTATTTGCCAGTTTATCCTGCTCCCCAGCCCTGCTACCCCAGAAGAGTGTAGGTTCTATGAAAGCCAGACTTTTGCCTCCTTTTTTCTCTACTATATTCAAAGAGTCTAAAATACTATCTGGCCAGCAGTATGTACTCAGTAAACATCTGTTGAATGAAAAAAGGCAAGAAGGATAAATGAATGAAAGAGAAGGTCACCCCAAGAAAATGTGTGTTTTCTCACTGATAAATGCCCACAAAATCAAGTTTGGAGTAGAAAAAGGAACATAAGTCAGCCAATAACTGAGCAGGCATGTGAGTTTCCTGTCCTCAAGCTTAAATGTAAGTGGCTTATTTTTCTAGAGAGAGTGGGGCTATTTTTTCCCCCAAATACAATTAAGATGCACTAAGACATATTTGCATAAAGCAATGTGATTTTATTTTTAAGTACCTTTGGGAAAGGGTCTCCTAATACCCCGGTGGTTGTTTTCAGGGCGCCCCTGTGAAGGGTGAAGGCAGGTGACAGTAAAACGTCAGCCAAGTATTGAGCCCAAGAGGGAGGTCATGTTGTTGGTGGACTTTATTTGGCTGAGCAGCAGCAGCCCTGAGTAGCCTAAGAATGAATAAGGGGGTGACGCAGACCTGGAGGTGATTCTCATCACCATCATCGAGAGCTGAACACTGGGCATCCTTATATCAACCTGTGAGCTTCGTCACTGAATCACAAAACTCAATGCTGTGCACCTTAGGGACCCCAGCTAGTTCCGTCCCCTCCTTTTACAAGCTGTAGAAACCGAGCTTCAGCATTCCAGAGAGGACAAGTAACCCCTCAGAGTTCAGCTGAACTGAGAGAAGGATATTGAACAAGCTGATCTGGCCCAGGCACACTTAGCTGAAAAACAACAGTGCACCCGAAACACTGAGGGCAGAATGAGAGCCAAGACATCGTCCCCAAAGCTCATCTTAAACACAAAGAACCAAATTATTACAAATTAAATATTTAATGGATTTAGAGGATAGCTAGTTCTGCTAAAATTTATGAAACAGTTTAGTTGAACCTTTTATTTGCTGAACATATTCTTTAGAGTGCATGTAAAATCAATGTGTATAATACATTTATGCCCCTTTTATAGAAAAGAGTAGAATTTTACTATTTTAAATAACTGTCAGGTTATGGCTAGTGCATCTTCGTAAGGTCAGTCATAGTTATGATTTATTTTTTCTCTACTATATGGTCAGAGACACAGTCTCAATTAAGGTATTACTCCTGGAGGAAAATGGGAGGCACTTTACAACTCTTTGCTTTATGATTCTATTTCCAGAAAGCACAGTAGTGACAAGTGGGAGCTGTCTGTGATGCTAATTTGAAGGACTAATGAAATCATATAACGGTTATTTCTCATAAGTAGCTACCGGCCCCAGTCTATTCTCTACACAGCATAGGACTGCATTCTACATGTCAACTTCCGCCACGGCCAGGGCTGCTGCCACCACTGGCCTCAGCAACACCACACACACCCTGCCCCCACCCCATCGCCACCGTCACACTAAGAGGCTTGTAACATTTTATCTCCATTTTCAGGCATCAAGAATTTCATTGAATTCTCAAAGAAATGTTCTTCCCCTCACCTACAGCTATCATTTCAACTACTTTTGTTTCTTGCAACCAATCTGATCCTGAATGGGATATGCAAACTGGATTTTTAGAAATCAAATCATTTTTAAAATGCTCCAGGGCTACTGAAAAAAATCCCACTTCTGTAAACGGAATGATTGCTGCAACTTGTGCTTCTTAAAATCCGAATTTTCATATGCCACGCTTGTTTAAAATGATATAGACCTGTTCATAGTTCCTCAAGGGGAAAAACTCAACATTAATTATTTTCTTCTACCCCGTTTCAGTTGAAAAGTTCCTCTAGAGTAGAAAGCATAATTTTAAAAAAAATACTTAGCAGTATCTGCTTTGTCATCATCTTTACGTCTGCACAGATCAAAAATTCCAGAAAGCCGAATCCTCACTGCCAAAGCCTCGGTGAGCAGTGCTGGAATCCTGTCTCCATCCCTGCTTCCCTTCCTGTGCCCCTATGTCCATAATCAGAAAGAAGGTGCAGTCACTGCCCTCAGGACCCTTCATTTTAGAGAGTAAGATGCAAATGTGGAGAAGGAGCTTGACAGGCCGATAGAGGTTGGAGGCTCTGGCAGCAGGGGGCGGCTGGGCGTGGTTTTCCATGAACTCTGCACCAAAGGGCCTAGAGTCCAAGGTGCCAAACTCTATCAAATTTGGCACAAAGATATTGAAAGCCTCCAAGCAGGCAGGCTCAATTAGGGCCATTTGGCAATCTGGACACACGTGGTAATTGGAAGAGAGTACCAGACACAAGGCAGTTAAAAAGCATTTACTGAAAACTGAGCCATGTTCACCAAGGAGCTGAACTCATGGGGTAGGGACTATGCCTCACCTTTCGTGTTGGGTTACCAGTGCAGGAAGCCCCTATACCGCTACATCCTGGAGTCACTTCCAACAATATCCAGGCTTTGGGGACCCTGTGGGCCTAGCAGGCACAGCTGGACAATCTAAAGCACCAGGGCACTTCCACACCGGCCAGGGGAGCGGAAGCAGTCAGGAGAGGGCAGTAGGGACCACGCCCAGGCGAGCTGTGTGGGCAGCATGACGCCTTTTGTAGAACAATGAGAGGCCAGATGAGAAGACTCTTACACAGCGGGGGACTGTGAAATTGGCAAGTTACTCGTTGCAAAAATAGGGTTATCAATATCAGTGTTGAGGACCCACGTTTGAAGGCATTTTAGTGAGTGCCTCCCTTCCTCCGGCACCCAGCTCAGGCATTCTTAAGGTATTACTTAACATTTTCATCAAAGGATGTGAGATGGACTTGGGAATAGGTTTGTAAGTAGTAGTTGGGTGGGATCATTCGTCCTGGAAGACGGCTAGAGAAATGGGCTATGAAAGTGTGATGAAGTTCAATAAAGAACAGAAGAATGCAGAGAAAGCACAGGTTTATCTCAGGGAAAACAAAACCCAGCAGATTACCCACTGAACGGGCATCGTAATGGTCCACTTATTTGTCAGATCTAGTTGAAGTATTGTGTTCATGTTTAGGATTCAGAAAAGTGACAAAAGTTATTTTAAGAACTTAAAACAGCTCTCCCAGGAACAGTCCAAGGAACCCAAGTGTCATACCTCACCACAAACACACCAATCTCTGACAGAAGCGACAACTAGCCTATAATTTGTTGCTCATCTCAAATGAAGATTAGATGCAAGGATGTGGGTTCAACTATACACAAAATCTGGTTATGCTCACCAGCGGTCGCCAACCTTTCGGACCTCGCAGACCACTAGCGGTCCATGGACCACCAGTTGGCAACCGCTGGACTAGACAGAAAGGGCTAGATGATGAATGACGTTAAAATACATTTCACTTTTTTTTCATTACTCAGAGAAGTATATTTTAAAGCCGAATGGGATTTTATAAATAATACAACGTCATCCCATGGAAGCAAGGTCCCTCAAGATGCTGCAACGGAAAAAAAGGGTTTCAAAATTGACTAAGTTTGGTGAACAATATGTATTGTATCACTCTCTCTGGAGAGTTACAGTGGATGTTATCATGTTTAAGCCCCAAGAAGTCTTGCAGGGGGAAAATTAACTTTA
>NW_006284238.1:1538948-1567281 GCF_000327345.1 Myotis davidii
ATTTTAAAAATAAGTATTTCAGGAAATAGCTGCAATAAATCTTCTACAATGAACTTTAATAATAAACTAACAATTCATATCAAAAGGTCAGAAATCCTGCTTTTTGACTGAATTAATAATCCAGCAAATGTTATTGATTTAGCAATTTCACTTAATAAAACATCATCAAAGCTATGCCAAAAAAATAAAAAGTAAATAAAACTCTGCAGCCATGGCAAAGAAGCTGAAAGCGATACAGAAACAATGGAAATTCGGATAAAGGGTGTTAACTGTCCCTGAGATTAGAATAATTTCTTCATAAGTACCAGGACTATTTTTGGAATAAGTTTCTGAATATTACTTGCTATACATGGAAAAGAGCTACAAGCGTGAACTCTGGAGTCAGAAAGCCTTTGCTCAACAGGACTCCACTGCACAGGAAGAGGGAGATTTTAGACAGACGCGATTGTGGGTCAGATTTCTCATCTGTGAAGTAGGGACAATAATAGTGTCTAACAGCCGTGGGCAAACTACGGCCCGCGGGCCGGATCCAGCCCGGTTGAAATGAATAAAACTAAAACTAAAAAAAAAAAAACTGTACCCTTTTATGTAATGATGTTTACTTTGAATTTATATTAGTTCACACAAACACTCCATCCATGCTTTTGTTCCGGCCCTCCGGTCCAGTTTAAGAACCCATTGTGGCCCTCGAGTCAAAAAGTTTGCCCACCCCTGGACTCTAACACATAGTTGCAATAAGGTATGGATAAGATTGTATAGGTAAACTTATGTAACAGGAAAGTGTTCACTACATGATAGCTATCCTATATAATAAAAGGCTAATATGCAAATAGACCCAACAGCAGAACAACTGAACAACCAGTCGCTCTGATGTGTGCTGACCACCAGGGGGTGGACACAGAACATGGCAGGCATCAGCAGCAGGTGGCAGAGCGCAGAACATGGCAGGCGTCGGCTGCATCGGGATGGTGGAGCAGGTGAACAGGGGCGCCAGACCAAGGCGGGGTGCTGGTCGCTGTCATCGGGACAAGCCTCTGGTGGTTACTAAAAATTCTTTGCTCCTGGCCCGTGGTCCTGCCCTGCGCTCGCACCTGCTGCCAGTGCCGGCCCCATTCGCACCCACTCCTGGCGCAAGCCCCAATCGCTCTGCCCCAGCAGCGGGTGCAAGAGGGGCCAGCACTGTCAGCATGTGGGAACAGTGGGAGCAGGGCTGCCGGCAGATAGGGGACCAGGGACCAAGGTGGGAGGGGCTGGATGGGGGCACAGAGGATGGGCTGAGACCCGCCCCTGTGCTCACTGCAGTCTCACAGCCCACAGTTCCTTTCAATGTGCATGAATTCGTGCACTAGGCCCCTAGTTATTATGTAATCAGTCAGCATCCAGCCCTAACACAATTTATTTCAATGTATTTATATGATGAGGCCCAGATCAGTATCACCTTCAAAAACGTACTGCTTCCTATGGCCTGCTAGAAAAGTTCCAGATTCCTCAGACCAGAACTGACGGCTCTCCACAATCTGGCCCCACCTATAGAGTTCTGTTTTCCAAGTCCTCTCCTTTCATCCCAGTCAGACCCAAGTTTTCATTGACCCCCGAGTCTGAGCTCTTCTGATTCCCTCACCAGCACAGGGGAGACAGGTGAGAGAGTGCAGGGAGCCGTGTGACGCTTGTTCTCTGAAGGCTGCCGGGTGGTCTCCCCAACTCTGCCAAGTGCCCTCATGAACCAGAGCATGACCTCCCCTGTGTAAAATGTGGGGCCTGCACTCGGCTGCCATAATTCCTGAACTTCATTTGAAAGATTTCAATTGTTACATGTTCTCAAATTTGGCACTCCCCCTTGTAAAACCTCTACTCCTCTTTCTTGAATGTGTGGGAATGTGTAATAACCTCAAGTCTGAGAAAAACGGGTAGATTTTAAGTAATAACAGTAATACAACAACTATAATAATGGAAATGACCGTTTCTAGCCACTGTGCAGCTGAAGGACAAGGTAAGACAATTGCCAACATGTCCTATTAACAAGCTGTGATATTGAGACAGTCGGCGGTGAGGTTTTGCAGTATATCCACCGATGCCTTCCCCGTGCTACCGGTTCTGATCACCACATTTACACTTCTGAAAAAAACAACTCAGGGTACTTCCAGTGCACGAATTCACGCACATTGAAAGGAACTGTGGGCTGTGAGACTGCAGTGAGCACAGGGGCGGATCTCAGCCCATCCTCCGTGCCCCCACCCAGCCCCTCCCACCTTGGTCCCTGGTCCCCTATCTGCCAGCAGCCCTGCTCCCACTGCTCCCACATGCTGACGGTGCCGACCCCTCTTGCACCCACTGATGGTGCAGAGCGATTGGGGCTTGCGCCAGGAGTGGGTGCGAACGGGGCCAGCACTGGCAGCAAGTGCGAGCACAGGGCGGGACCGCAGCGCACAGGAGCAAAGAATTTTTAGTAACCACCAGAGGCGTGTCCCCGATGACAGCGATCGAATAGACATTGCTATTCACTAAATGTCTTCGTCACAATTGAGGTGGGGAGAATGAAGGGCCCATGTTATCATGCCCTCATGTTCTGACCCCACACACCATCCAATGGCATTCTCCTTTGTTTTAAAAACCCATACACCTCCTAAGGGTGTGAATCTCAAGGATAAGCTAATATGAAACGTTCCTCTTTAAGTCACGTTAGTCAGTTTTTTGAACAGGGTCTGCCTTAAATTCCAGGGTGTAGGTAGGAGTTATAGAATGACTTACAAGGGTGCTTGAAATCTATCTCCTTTTAACTTCTTTTAAAATATGTATTATGAAGTAAGTGAATAAAGACGTAGACTCAAACCACATGGGTTCGAATCCTGACTTCATTATAAAATACAAAAACTTTGGGCAAGTTACTTATCTTCTCTCAGCCTCTGTTTCTCATCTATATGTGAGGGATAATTACAGATGAAGATTCAACGAGTTAGAACATGTATAATGCTAATACAGTGTCCGGCACACAGTAAACTTGCAATAAATGCCAAATCACTAGAATTATGATTATCAACAAATGTTAGGGGAGAAATTATTAGTCAAAGTCTGAGTAAGCCTTTATAACAATAACAGCTATACTCCATTTAAATCATTTCAGCATTTTTTGCACGGTCTCAAAATTAATTGAACTGCCCTTGGCGTATATAGCAAGAACTTCAAGCAGTCCACAATGGACTTAAAGGAGAAATTTTGCTCAACAAATTAGAGTAAGCAAATTTACATTAGAAGCCAGATATTGGTGCTACTAAAATTTGGACAAGTTTAAATTAATATCAACATGTATTATTTTTTTTTTCAAAATACATTTCACTGACATTCCACAGAGAAGAAGGGAGAGGAACAGAGAGCCAGAAACATCGATGAGAGAGAAACATCGATCAGCTGCCTCTTACACACTCCCCACTGGGGATGTGCCCGCAACCAAGGCACACGCCCCCGACAGGAATCGAACCTAGGACCCCCCAGTCCGCAGGCCGACTCACCATCCACCGAGCCAAACCAGCCAGGGCAACATGTATTATTTTTTAATGATTCAGAGACATTATATGTTTTGAAAAACTTGGAAGCAAAAGGGAACGCTAACTGTAAATGAAATCTCACCTAACATCAATATAGACAGAGCTAGTTGGAAATGGTGTCCATCTCTGAAAATAGTAAAATGAAAAGATATTCCAATTTCTAACAACAATAGACTGGCTGGCGGTTCTCCAATTCATGATATTTTACTTTGAGAGCTCAGAATGAATTCATATTTTGTAAAGTTTAAATTTTAAAACCAAACCTGAACATAGCATATATATTTATTAAAGCCCTGTTCCTAACGTGGGTTTCCTACAATCTGCCTAAAAATATCCAGCGGAAAGGAAACCTGTTGCCAAACTCCACTTATTCCCCTATTAAACAGAGGTAACCATGTCCCCAGAAATCAGATTTCAAGCCCACAGGATACTCATGAACTAAAATAATGAATGACAATGCCTTGCTCTCTGCATTAATATTAAAGAAAAGAGAAAATAGAAAACTTTATAGCCACTATCAGCTCTCTCGACCATAAATCTCAAGTTTTGAGAATTGCTTCCCAAAAGGGTAGGGAGCGGGGATGAGTTGTGAGCGAGCTTTGGAGCCTAGAGATATTTTTTAGCAAGCCAGCAAAGCACTGACACACATTTCTACATATCTCTGGCTGTGAAAAGTCTCATTTGTGGTGATTTATACTTCCTCATAAAGAACTCTGTAGATAATATAAGCCTGCTGTGAGGCTGTATGACAACTTTCAAACCAAGACTTACGCAACCGTTCTGTTAAAATAGAGCAAGAATGGATGAGTGGAGGAATCTGGAGAAATAGTATTTCTTCCGATGAAAGACCAATGCTACTCTTCCGACAGGGAGCAGCCTTTTGCCCTGTGTGCAGGCTGTGTGGATGGTGTTCTGGTTGTCTAAGTGAGGACGTATTTTTTTTTCTCCAAAGATTGACTATGCATTTGGCGTGTGCATGCTTGTGTAATTTACAATAAATGACACTTAGACAGCATCACACTGGAGTTCGGTTGCCTTAATAAGTTACTAAGGGAAACACAGAGAATAGCATGCTGACAACCCGAAGTCAATGAAGTATAAACAGTTATTCCAAGTGTCACTGGCGTGTTATTTCCCTTTCTCTTGGCATCTGCTCTGTGCACACACACACACAACAATGCAGGAGCTCATTAAACTGTTTTCAGTTAACTCTGAAATCAAATTAGTACAGTACATGTTTATAAGGCTGAGAATTACTGCTTCCCCGTGAAATTACACAATTAATCAGGTGCATTATTTCTCTTGGAGATGTGGCCACTTTTGACATTTAGGGATAAAAAGAACAATCCTTTAATTTGTTTCCATTTCGGCACTTAGTCTCAGTGGGGGGACAGGAAGCAAAAGGTGACATAAGTCCTTCTTCCCCCTCGGAGGCCAGACACTACATGGTTCCCGTCTTATAGTGGCATTTTAAATTCGTAAAAGGAGCACAAAGAAAAAGTCTTTGGTTCTCAAGCTTCTTATCTGAGTGCCGCAGCCTTTGAAACATTCAAATAATGGGAAGAATAGGAGTCTTCAGTTTCTTATGACTGATATCATGAATTTCCGTCAGGCCCCGATTACTCAATAGCTTTTAAGGTTCCCCTTGCAAATTTTAAGAATGCCCCCAAGTCAAATTCTATGAAGCAGTGATGTTTGCTCAATTTTCCTTTTCACAGATGTATTTGGCCTTCATTTCTCTGATTCTCCTTAACAGTACCTCATCCTTAAGTCATTTAACAGGGCATGCATTTCTTTTTAAAATTCTCCTTACTAGCCCGGCCAGTGTGGCTCAGTAGTTGAGTGTCGACTTCTGAACCAGGGGGCCACAGTTTGATACCTGGTCAGGGCACATGCCTGGATTGCAGGCTTAATCCCCAGTAGGGGCATGCAGGGGGCAGCAGATCAATGATTCTCTCTTAGCATTGATGTTTCTCTCTCTCTCTCGCTCTCTCTCTCTCTCCCTTCCTCTCTGATATCAATAAAAAATATATTATTTAAATTAAATAAAATTCTCCCTACATGACCAAATAATATTGCCCAAAATTTGCAAAATAATAAAGTGTTTTCAAATACCCCGTGTTCCTATTAACTGCCTCTCTGATCTTTGATTTTACCTAGACTATCTGAAACGTGCTGGGGGACATGCCTGCCGAGCCCCAGCCATGCTGAGCTGAGCATTCTTGTAACAGGGCACCCGGCTATAAACAACTGTTTTCAGAAGAGAAACTTACAATTAACACAGAAAAATATCCCGAAGTCTCTAAATATCCTCTTTCTTGTTCTTTATTTAACCTTCATTGAAGAGCCCTTGAAATCCATTCATGCTTTCCTAAAAGATGGCTAGGGACGACTTGAAACAAACACAATTCTCTGAAACTCATTCTTTAAATAAACAGGCATTCTTGCAGGCTCTCTAAAGACCATGGGAAATATATAAAGGCAAGAGAATGACTATTTTCAGGAAGTAATCTGATATAGTCCCAGACAAACTTTCAGTGTCCAAGTGGAGAAAAAATGTTCCATTGTATGTTTAGAAAAAAAAAAGAGAAAAAAACTAAAAAAATAAACCCAAAACTTAAAAAGCAACAACAATCTTCATAGCTTTTAGTGACTAAAATATACTTTGTATCTATATCTGAGCAATTACTATTTGATATTTGTGCCATATTCATTCTTTTTCACTATAAAGATATTAAAATTTATAAATTTCCTAATACTGCCCTTCAACTCCCTTCTGTATTAATACAAATATGCTTTGCTGAATACCATGATCTGAGTCCACCTACTAAGAAAGACACAGGGAGAAAACTAGTAGATAGACAGTCCTTACAGAAATTTCAGTTATAAACCCCTAGAATCTCAGCAGAAGTATATGTTAGAGCATTTAATGCTAAGACTCCAGTAACCCAAAACATTTTTTCAACATGCTGAAGCAAACATTGAGTTGATCATTTTAAGGAAGTACCTTGTACTTACAGGTCACCTCCCCTGAAAGAGAAAAGACTCTGAAAGATGGAAAAGATTACTTTCTGCTTTGATAAATGTGCTGCTTGACACTCTTCTATTTCAATAAGAAAACTCAGAAAAAAAAAGGTGATTGGTATGAACCATCAGGACCCAAATAATTATTAATGTAGACTAGAGGCCCGGTGCACAAAATTCGTGCACGGGGCAGGGGGGTAGTCCCTCAGCCCGGCCTGCAATGATGCCAGCATCCCTCCGTGCACCGGGGCCCCTCCACCCCCCAGCCTCCGGCCTGAGGCCCCTCTCCTCCCCTCCCCTCCTCCACACGGCCGGGGCACTGATGTTTCACTCACATTGCTGGGGCAAAGCCGCCAGTTTCCCGCCCTGGCCACTATGGACACTCCACCTTTGTCACGGAGTGACAGTTAATTTACATATTACTCTTTTATTAAATAGGATTATTAGAGTAAGCTGCTGTAAAACCAGACATCTCAAAGGCAATGAAGACTCCCTTTCTGGGCATATGCAATCCTAGCATATAATTCCTTTGGAAGATAGGCATGGACCTAAACTGTGAATCTTTACTAGGTATTTATGAATTTTTTTTAATGATTTCAGAGAGGGGGGAGGGAGAGAGAATCACTGATTGGCTGCCTCCTGCATGCCCCACACTGGGGATTGAGCCTGCAACCCAGGCAGGTGCCCTAGACCGGACTCGAACACAGGACCCTTTAGCCCACAGGCCTATGCTCTATCCACTGAACCAAACCGGTTAGGGTAACATTTATGAATTTTTTTTTACTAAACTATCAATATGGACTATTCCAGTTGCCTTACATTTTCCTAGGATGCAAACATTTCTGTATATGAATAATTGAAGTTATCTATTTGATAGTCAATTGGTCCTTGAAAAAAATTTTAAGAGAGGAAGGGAATGAGAAACATTGATCAGCTGCCTCCTGCATGCCTCCCACCAGGGATCTAGCCTGCAACCCAGGCATATGCCTGGACCAGAATCAAACCAGCAACCTTTTGGTGCATGGGATGATGCCCAACCGACTGATCAACACTGAGTGAAGAGAAAAAATATTTCCTTAATTGAGTCTTGGAAATAAGAAAAATTGTGATAAAGTATTACTATACTTCCATTTTACAGATGAAGGAAGTGAGGTTTGATGACGTTCAGTTATCCAAAGTCACACAACTATGAAGAGTATATAAGGATTTGAGCTCAAAGCTGCATTTACCAGAGTTGGTGCCCTTAAAAAATGATGTCCATTCCCTCCTCTGATGTAATGTATTCCCAGCATAAGATCAAAACATTTTTAAGAAACCAGAGAACTGATGTAGTGGATACAGTAAAACTAGGGCTTCTAATTTACCTGCTTTTCTCAAACACCAGCATATAAGAAATTTTAAAAAAGTAATTTTTGTTCTATTTCGTTTACTATTCTGACATTTATTCATTTGACAACCATTTATTGAACAAGTTTTCTACATACTGTTTTCTACTATTTTTTTGTTTAGAATATATAGTTTTACATCAATATTACGGTTAAGTAGATTCCCTATGCAATGGAGAGCGGGCCTGATTTGACAAACACTTCTCTGAGAAGCTACGCTCTAAGTTCTAAACAACTCACCTGTGAATAAGCTTTTGGGACACATTCAACTGGCAAGAGAAGGACTTTCTTTACATTAGCAGTCTCTGGATTTGCTTGAATACTCATACATTTTAAAGAATAATCAATGGCTATTTTGTACAAACAAATGATTTCTGAAGCTAATCTTGGTCAATTCAATAAAATATCTCAAGAATTTGGGTTACTTATTTTGTCAGTTTCAAAAAAATTGTGTAGTGCATATTAAAACTTCATCACAAGTTAAGACTATAAACTTTTCATTTAAGGGCATAAAGCAGAGAATTAGCAGTTAACCACCAAGCATTCAAGTTGTTGTAGGCTATGGGTTTAGGAATGATGCCCATAGTAACATAGACTACCCCTATGGTTTTCTAATTTTGAAAAATATGCATCCGAAAAAGACTGAAAAAGAAGTCTTTAGCTCCCCTAAAAGTTCTTTTCATTAATGAGATTTCGGAGATTTTAGTACCAAAGAAATGGAATGTTTAGCTCTGTACTTCTATCACCTTATCAATATAAAGGAATAAACATGTGTATTCAAGTTTACTCACCAATAATCGGGGGAGGGTGCATTCCCTAGTAATCTCTCAGAAACCCCTGATTTCCATCTGGGTGCTGTGACTATCAAGTATCTGAACTCTGAATATCTTTTGAAGAATATCAGCTATACTTCAGATACAGCAAATGCTTGAGTAATTATCTGTCGTTTTAGTATCAATTTCAGCAAATGCCATTTCTCTTCCTATTGTAAGTCTCTCATTAAAGCTCACTCATTTCTGAATCAAGTGTGGAACCCTGATTCCACCTGCTGAGTATCTTAAAAAGAATTTCTTTGAAAATACAACTCTTCTGGCTTCTGATGTTATCATATTAAAAGGGTCAATCATCTAGGATGATACAGTTGAACTTTCTTTTGGAGACAGAAAACTATCCTTTAGAGAGCTGAAAATGCATACATGTGTTTAAAATATATCTCGATACTTAATCTCATTTGCATTTCTAGCAGTTTGTAAGTAATATTTTCTAAACAGTAGTGCTAATTAGAATATATTTTTTCCTTTTTCATCATTTGATACCTAGGACTTTATCTCTTCATTTCCTTTTAGTTGCTTATTCACTTAATTTCCTCTCAGATCAGCCTTTCTTATCCATGTAGTTACCTAACTTTTCTGTGCCTCAGTTTCTTCACCTATAAAATGGGAAGAACATTACCTCGAATTGCTGTTTTGAAAATTGTAGGGTACACAGAACAGTGCCTGGGACAGAGGAAGTGCTATGTAAACACTAGTTATCTTCATTTATTAAACGTTTACCACATGCCAAACGATATAATATGGGCATAGAGCAGAAATATCTAATGCGGGCGGGGGGAGGGGTGATGAGTGCCTGAGGAAAAATAATGTAGGGTAAAAGTGTAGAGGATGACAGAGGTGTTATCTTTACACAGGGAGGGCAGAGGGGCCTGTCTGATACTTTTTTTAATGTAGACTAAAGGCAGTGAGAGCCAAGGACATGGATGCCTGCGCAATGAGATCCCCGGCAGAGAGAAGAGAAAGTGCCGAGTTCCTGCTGTCTGGGGCATGGACAGGTATGCGGGCAGGCGCTGGAGCAGACAACAGGGAGAAGCGCGAGTGGTAAGAGAAGAGAGGCCAAAGGCAGGGAAGAGAGGAGGACCTGCCCAGGAGGACCATGTTGCCCAGGTTAGAGACTGGCTTTTGTCTTGGCGAGGCAGGAAGTCAGTCACTGGGGGGCTTTGACGGGGTGGTGATCCAGTGAGAAAACAGATAGGCATCGGCTGCACTAGTGGAGACCACAGGGGACGGTGGTTTAAACAGGACATAATTCTAATACCCAATAGGCCTCTCCACTCTGCATTTCCCCTAATTACCCTTTAACTGGCACATACTGAACACCTACTAAGTAAAGAAAAGGCATTAGGCTGGGTCATTTTACAGATGTTCTCTCTTACCCTAGTGGTGCAGACCCTTCGGTAAAATAGGGTAACATTGGGATATTAAAGCTCAAGAAACGTTTGCAATTATCTATTGCAGTGGTTCTCAGCCTTCCTAATGCCGCGACCCTTTAATATAGTTCCTCATGTTGTGGTGACCCCCAACCATAAAATTATTTTCGTTGCTACTTCCTAACTGTAATGTTGCTACTGTTATGAATCATAATGCAAATATCTGATATGCAGGATGTATTTAGGCGACCCCTGTGAAAGGGTCGTTCGACCCCCAAAGGGGTCGTGACTCACAGGTCGAGAACGGCTGATCTATTATAACCACATTATCTTACCAACATGGAGTTGGAAACCCAGAGAGATTGAATGGTTTACCCAAGCTCGTACAGCCAGTGAAGTCAAGAGCAGGGCCTGGGACTCAGGCTGCCTTACTTTACAGAGGAGGACATTCTAGATCAGTGTTCCTACTGACTTACAAAGACAACGTATGGTGCCTTCTTTATTTTCCTTTGCCTCTTCTAATCTAAAAACAGCAACAGCAAAACTTCTTTCAAACCTGTTCTCATTGGTTCAAATTTATGAAAATCATTTCTAAAATGAGTATTTTTGAAATTCTAAAATTGTTCTTTGCCTTAGGAAGTCTCTATTGCCATAACCTATTCGCAGGCAGTTCTGTAAATCTATCACTGATAGAAATACCACCGACCTTCTCTAATTTAGTATGCCAATCACTTCCCAAAATAACTCCTGTAGACTAAAAACAGTGTATGTCAGATTCGAGAATGGGCTCAGTCTGCCGTAGCAACAATCCCTTATTGTCACAACTTAATAGACTGCCTGTTCCCAAGGCAAGGAGGACATAGCACAGAGTCATTCTTGGGACAAATACAGGATCTGGAATTGTGAAGAATACTTTATTTTTAAGTAAAGTAAATTGGAAACTTCATATGAGATATTTTCAACGACTATTTCTTAATTTGGCATGCCTCAACGAAATGAAGAAGGCAATAAATCTTGTTGAGGATAAAGCTGAACTTGATAAGAACTCTCGAACGGGTGTCCTCTCTAAGTGATGAGGTGGATACCCTGTTATGGGCTACTCCTCTTCCCTTCCCACAAGTTCAAGTTTACGTCTGAATTTCGGTTCACAGTCACCACTAAATGTAACCCTTCCTCTAGTGTACCCTAAGGCTGTCTACTTTAGGCAATAGCTTTCCTTTTTCTCTTGGAAAACTTGGAAGAGGTTTTAAGGCTGCGAAGAGCTGAAATACACCCCTGGCCTGGTAAGAACATTTTATAAAACTGACCGGTGGGTAGTCAGCCTGTTCCTGGGATCAGCAATAGAGCTTCTTGTGACACAGTAATTGTGAAAAGAGCCGTTTCCCAGTCATGTTGTTCATTCCACACACATTAGAAGAGAGAGAATTCAACTGAGGGCCAATTCTCCCCTAAGACTTCTTTAGTTTAATTATGACCAGAGTATATTAAACGTCTTTAAGACTTCCCCACAGCTCTGCCACTCAGCTCTCAGCAGTGAGAGAACGAGAGGAAACCCTTTCACTACTAAAAAGACAGGGGAGGGTGCACGTGTGGTTCTAACACATGGTTAAAAATTCAATTTCACCGACTCCAGGCCACCATGCTTCCTGTAGATGAACATCTCCTCACCGCTAATTCTGTGCTATTTTACCTTTCATTAAAAAATGTAATTCAGGTTAAACTCAGCTGAACAGCAAAAAGCTCCTGATATTTTGAAGCAGTTTGGAACAATTACTTTGACAGGAGCCCTTGACAGTTAAATGACTCCGTTAAATGAATGTTATAGAAGACACATAATGGTTTTTAGTGAAATATTGAATTTAAGCACAAATGAGGAAAAACGAGTCATAAGCACTGAGTATATTTGAATAATAACATCTTGCTTATGAACCTCAATGGATTCTATAATTTCTAATAATCATACAATCAGCCAGTTAGATGGTGAGTATGTTTCCCATCTTAGTGCACTCTACTCACTTTGGGGTTTGCTTTTGTGGTTGTTTTTTGACCCGAGAAACCAATATGAAAATCTGGAAATGCAGTAACTTCCTCCTGTATTGGTATGATATGTTAGAGTCAGGCAATTCATGAGTTGCTGTCCACAACTGAAGTCCTCCTCTTTCCTGTTCTCACATGCTGGATGAGATTCTTTCACAAAGTGAAAAATTGGCAAAAGGCAAGAGCCTGCTGCCTGAGAACGTGCGAAGTCACTGTTTCCTCCATCCGTGGGACTCAATATCCCTTTTCTTTTTTCTTTATTAAAGTATTACATATGTGCCCTTATTCCCCTATTGCCCCCCACCCCCACGCATGCCCTCACCCCCCTGGTGTCTGTGTCCATTGGTTAGGCTTATATGCATACAAGTCCTTTGGTTGCTCTCTCCCCCTTACCCCCGCCCTCCTTATTTTATGGATGGAAGGTGAGATAGTATCAAGGCTCTCACATGTTTTCTCATGACTAAGGGCTGAAATATGCACTGAAATAATAAGACTGGTGCTGTTCCATTTCCTTTCTAAATTCAATTCCAATGTAAGTGAGCGTGCCCTTGTGGTGGGGAAATCCAGCTTATAACATTCTGCTTCTGCAGAAGAAAGGGAGCTGGAAGTCCTTGTACACTTAAAACATGTGGGCCAGGAGAGAGTGGGGACACTTGAATTGGAGAAATGAGAACAGGAATGTTTTTCATCTTGCAGGTCTGGCAAGCAGTTGAAAAATCAGTGCTCAGCACACAGGGTGGTATCGCTGGGATTGCTACACACCATGAACAGCTGTGCACCCAGATTCTTCAGGCAGGTGAGGTGCAACCTCCGCCAGGGTCCCACTGCTCCCTGCATTCATCTTCATTCAGCAATTGTCTATTTACACTGTCACTGCCTCTGGACAAGGCTGCTCCTCACTAGACAGTCACCCTTGAGGACCGGGAGTGTCTGTTCCTCTTGCATCCCCCAACACTTCTGAGCCACGGTGTACTGTTCAATAAATGTAATTTTAAACAAATAAACTTTTAACTCCTTCAGCTGACAGTGAAAACATGTGGGAAAGGCCAAATCACTTAAAAATTTGGTATTAGTTAAAGGAAAGTTCAGACAGAGACACAGCAGGCTGCCTAAATTAGATATGACCTATAACCCCAGAAGCATCGCCCTCACCGGACGACCTACTGAATCTCGGACGACCCCCAAGCAGAAATTTGCATTATAACACAATCTCAGGTGACGTATGCACAGAGGTTCCGGAAGTGGTTGTCTGGAATCTATGACTAGTATGATGCCTGAAGAAGTGATGGTGTATATGATGGAGAAATAGAAGGCCATGGCAATGTGATGAAGCGAGGTCTGCTGAGAAAGTTTTAGCGCTCTCTCAGGACAGGGTCGCTGAATGTTCACAGGTGGGAAACACACACCAGTTCCCTTGGAACCCTTTCTAGATCCTTCTTTAGGCTCTTTCCTGTTTAAAGACACAGCTGCTCTTAATAATCATCTTTCCTCCTTGGTGCAAAGAGAGTATTTATCGTCAGCATACTGACATTTGCAGGAGGGCTGGCTTTCTCCGCTGAAAATGTGGATGACTGAAAGGATATTGCTGACACCTGAATAAGAAATCCAATGACTCTAAGCCATGTAAATTTAATTATTTCCGTTAATTTTTTTTTCAGGAATTTCTTCTCCTCCCCCGCCCCCCCTCAGGTTTGGAGAAGTCCTAGCAATTTTCATTTAAAAGAAATACAAGTCAGCAGTGGTTCACTGAACAGGCTGACATGCAATTTCATAGGGGGAGAGGCGCTGTGTCTTTAATCTAATTTGTGCTCTCAATTCCTGGCTAATGTATCTAGGGACCCTGATGTATGCATTTACAAGGAGACATCTGGGATGCGGAGTCCAGCTCGCTGCAATTCTCTGGAACATGGGTAAAAAATTACTCTGGATTCCCCCAGCTGCCCCGCCACATGATAAATCTGCATATACTCACAGATGTAGAAATATTCCCGGCCTGGCCTGAACTCAAATCCTAGAGAAAAGGGCGTGAAGAGCTGGAATTTCTCGGAGAACTTCAGTGGTCCATTTGGAGAGTGAGGCCGGTTACATTCCCATCGCTTGAACCCTTTGGAAGTGTGGTCGCAGGCACTGTAGCCATCAAAGTTCACCATGTAGAGGATGTAACGCTCCGTCTTATCTTCTGGGACCGAGTCCTCGTAGTGAGGGCAGAAGACATCCAGATAGTCATTGATGCAGACGTCAATGTGGTAGTCGCCCCGCTGGAATCTGTGGGGAGAAGGAACGGCTGAGATTATTCATACAGGAAAGGCTTTCAGTTTGGAGTCGGTGGTTGAACCATTAACACTGCCTGCACTAAAAGATTTACTATAACTTGCTGTTGTCGCATGCCTTGTGATTCGGGGCCTGGTTTGAAATGTTACTGTTTGAAATCAAAGAAACAACACGCCATGGTACAGAGGAATGCTACTCTATTTGTTTCAAAATACCCTACAAGTGGAATCCTTCACATTCATTTTAAGTACTAAAGATCCTGATTTGCTGTTTTCCTTTCATCCTTAAAATCACATATGCTGGAGCAAGGTTTTCTCATTTCTAACATAGTGTTTCATTTCATAAGTATTTTTGAATAAATGAATAAATAATTTAAAGAACAAATAAATGACTGAATTGTTTTTGTGATAATTGAGATCATTCTCAATTTTCTATGCAAACCGGGAGAATTAGAGTCATAAAGTTTAAAAGCTGGGAAGAAAACTCCTAGAACAAGATGTACTAGTACATGTTAGAGGAATAAAAACCTATGGCAGCCGTGGGCAAACTACGGCCCGCGGGCCGGATCCGGCCCCTTTGAAATGAATAAAACTATTGAAAAAAAAGACCGTACCCTTTTATGTAATGATGTTTACTTTGAATTTATATTAATTCACACAAACACTCCATCCATGCTTTTGTTCCAGCCCTCCGGTCCAGTTTAAGAACCCATTGTGGCCCTCCAGTCAAAAAGTTTGCCACCCTGAAAGGCATAATGATGAAGCAGTGAGTGACTGAGCTACACTTGGGATGGAACCTTCGGATTCTAGTTAGGTATTTCCCTTAGTAAATCTGATCTCTCTCTTTTTTAATGCCATGTCCCTTTCTATATTAAGAAAATTGAAACCATCAAATTTGAATGATTTTCTGCCCATTTCTTTTAATCACAGGTCCTGTTCTAGGGCTGGACTACTGAGTAATGAAAGTTAACAAGCCACATGAAAATAGCAAAAATCTCAACCTGAAATAGTTAAAATGCTTGCAAACACACACCATTGCACACATCACACCACAGTCTGCTCCGATTCTTATCTAACAAAAGCCTTGCATATTTGTTTTAACTAATATCGTATGCCTTTCCCATCAACTGAACAGTATTTCTCAGGACCCAGTAATATGTGAAACAGGAATTGGCATGCATACACCTTTCTAAAACCAGGTTGGAAAGGCTAGGAAAAAAAAAAATCCTGTTTTTAGCTAGTGAGGAAATTCTTCTCTGAGCTCTTAGAAGGTTCATCATAAAATTGTGTTACTGCTGAAATACAACACCCATAAAGTCGTATCATCTTGAAGTCAGACAGTCTCAGGGTGAACACTTCCAGTGAGGGTGAGCTAGTCTATTCCATTTTTTGACATCTCAAAATGTTAGAACGTCTCTTCTTACATTGAGTATAAATCTGCTTCTGTGTAATTTCCATCCAGTGATCCTACTTCTGCTGCCTGAAATTACCAAGAACAAATCTAATTCTTCTTCCACCAGGTAGTCAATAAAACATTTGGAGGCGTCAGCTATATCGCTCTGTGTCCTCCTTTCTCCAGACTGGAGAATCCTGATTCCTTTGGTTATTTCTGGTATCTTTCCCAGGCTCCTCACTATTCTAGTTTCTTGACCCTCAGGTCCTCCAGTTTCCCAGTGCTCTCCTTAAAATGCTGCACCCAGCCCAGCCTGTGTTGCTCAGTGGTTGAGCATCGACCTATGAACCCGGGGGTCGAGGTTCAATTCTGGTCAGGCACATGCCTAGATTGTGAGCTTGATCCCCAGTGTGGGGCATGCAGGAGGCAGCCAATCAATGATTCTCTCTCATCATTGATGTTTCTATCTTTCTCTCCCTCTCTTAAATCAGTAAAAATATATATATTTTAAAAATGCTGCACCCAAATGTAAAAAAGACCTTCCATAGGCTGTAGTGACCAATGTTCAAAAATACTACTACCTTCACTCTAGCTGTTAAATCTTCACCGACAAAGCCCAGATTCCTTTCTGAAATAGCACATGATAAAAGGGGAAGTGCTGATTTTGAGTAAGTAGACTGGTTTCTGCTGCAGCCCGAGTGGGAGAGTCAGAAGCCATCCTGAGCCTCCGTTTCCTCATATGCACTTTGGGATAATAATAAGAACCTGCCTTGCAAACCTCACATGGCTGCTTCAAGTCTGAGATGAGGAAACGTATGAAAAGCACCACGTGAATGCGAAGCACTGGTACTAAGCTCAGGATATGTGAAAGCATATTCAAATGGGTAATAATAACACATTGACGTTGAAACAACATCAGTAAGAGCACACAACAGAAATAAAAATAACCTCATGTTCCTCTTGTTTAAAATCCAAAAATCTCTCCTCAAATATCAAACGATGTACAAAAACTCCAGCTGACCCCTGCGTTTGGAAAGCAGCATGCTGAGTCACACAAGGGAAATAAAGAAAGATGGTCAGATTACTTTTCAGCGAGAGGATCTCAAAATACTACCAACTTTTAAAAACAAACAAACAAATAAAAGGAAAGTATTTATTTCGGTATATTTACAATGATCACAGAACCAAGTTTACTTTTTCTTCATTACCGGCAGACAACAATTTGTCAGCATGCAAGCAAAGCCCGTGTTGCTTTTAAAAGATTTTTGAACATCAAGGTAACATCACTGCCAAAGTACAAAGAAAAGACACTGCAACGTTCAGATAAAAGGGTGCTCGGCTATGAATCATCAGCACTCAAGAGCAGCCTGACAAGTTCTGGATGAGAGCCAGACAGGAGCCGCAGCAGAAGGCAATGCCCAGATGCACTTTGTATTATTATATTATTATTATAGATTTTAAAGACATTCTAGGGGGGATGTTTTTCCTTTCCCTAAGTGTCACTCATTTGAGCTTCTGCTAGCACTCAACACAGCTTAAAAGTAAAAATAAAAATGAAAACTGCCATTGTCCGGACCCATTCCATTATTGCTTTAGTCTACAAATTGTCCTAGGTTTTTGGATACCTCATAGTTAGCGTTCCCTTTCCGACTTTTATCCTTTAATCCTGCTAAGATTTTAATACAACAACCCATGAGATTAAAGACCTGGTTTACATCGGGTTGACCAGTTATCCTTTTCTGGTGACATTTTGCTCTATGTGGGGTGTTAAGTGAATCACAGTGGAACCTATTTTAAAAATGGGATCGCCCAGGAATTAGTATTCCTACTCTTGTATTCATACAACAAAATTAAAATGATGATTCAGCATGAAACTTACACTAAGTTTCAGATCTTTAACGCAAATTAATTTACAATGTAAATTTCAAAGATGGGCCAATATAAACTAAAACAATGATAAGTTGAAACCCATAAAAGGCATCCATATAATGTACCAAGTACAATCCAAAGAAAAGTTTAGGGTTAAATATTCTCATACCATCCCAAATCACGCTCTCTGGCGGCAAAGTAGCACTGAACCACTACTTTCTGGCCTTCCTCTGAAGGAGCACATATGTATGGCTAGTATTATTGAGTGCTTATTGCATTACATTTATTAATTCAATTTAACTTCCATCATCAAGCCCACAGAATAGACATTATTTGTATACCACTTAAAGATGAAAAAGCTGAGATTAATAAGTCAAGCAATCTGCTCCATGTTACATAAATGGGAAAAGGTGGAGGCAGAATTCAAACCCAAGCAGCCCACGTTCTGACCTCCAAACTGAAGCTCTCCGCTATTCCACTTCCTGAGAGAGTAAGTTGCTAGTGTCCCGCTCTTAGGTCTACTCTGTGTTCCCCGAGAGGGATTATTCTCATTCTTGATGGGCTTCGGTTCTCTTCATTCACTGGTGCAGCAAATATTTGCCACATCCAGAAGGTGTTATGCTATGACTTTAAATATGTTGCATATTACTGAGTGGTTATAAGTGTTTCTTTTTACCACTGAGGAAATGACTTTCAGAGAAGTTGTTATCTTCTTAGTTTAATTTTTCTCCACAGGAAAGATGTAGCGGGGTTAGGATTTCAACCCAAGTCTTACATGGTTCTGAAGTGTATTCTCTTTCCTCCTAACCACAATGGCTTGGAAGCGTTACCAGTGTAACTGCCCTCATGCAGCTTATACTGATCTTCTGGGAAAGCCTGCTGCAAGGTTGCGTGTGTTGATCCACTAGGTTGATTCCACACTCCTCAACTGGAGGCAGAAGGGTGCATCCACAGTTAGAATAAGCCTCAGATCACAGAGTCTGCACCCAAATCACACACATCATTTCAGTCCTTCCTAGAATAAAGTGCTGTTAGGCTTTCTCATAAAGGGATATTTTTTTTCCATCTGGAAACAGCTTTCATGAGCTTTAGCTCATTTTAAAAGAGTAAATTCACCTCAAGGAAGAATGATTCCACATGCCAGTAGTTACAAATACCATGGGTAGCACAACCTGTTTTAATACATCTGCAAATTTCTTGGAAATATGTCCTCTTTACTCCTCATTCTGAATTCCATCCATTGTATCTATGCATCTCTGCTTCTCTGAGATCACTGCATATTATGAACTTATTACCCACAAGCCAACAATAATTATAATATAATCTCTGCTAAATTATTATACAAAGGCATGCATAGTTACCACACTTAGAAAATGATTGTGTTAGAGTAAAATGATTGCTTCCCAGGTTGTGTTCTCACAATACAAAAATCTCAAGTGCCAGGAAACATCTCATATGCATAGAACATCTCTACTGGGTATCAGGCCAATGCTCCTTATAACATATACTAAGTAGTATATGTACCGTTATAGCAAAAATACATTGTACACATTAATCAATTGGCAGAAGATTGTTGAGAATGTCATACATATTATGGAAGGGTCATGTTAGTTAATTAAGAAGAAAATTCTGCATGGAAACTTGTTCTTTGTAATCAGCTTAATTACCAAAAATGAATTATGTACTTTATGATAGTTCTTTTTTTAAAAAAAAAATGCTTTTATTGTCTTTAAAGAAAGGGAGGGAGAGGGAGAGAGAAACATCGAAAAGAGAGAATCATCAATTGGCTGTCTCCTACATGCCCCCCAATGGGGACTGAGCCTGCAACCCAGATATGTGCCCTGACCAGGAATGGAACCGGTGACCTCTTGGTTCCTGGGTCAACACTCTATTGCTGAGCCACACCAGCAGGGCTACAATAGTTCTTGATGACCCAGAGGCTGCCTGGAGGATTGGGGGAAAAATACCACCACCACATTTGGGGGCTATGAATAGCAAAAATAACAACCACAGTTGGGAGTGAGCTAGAAAGCCTATATGCGGATGTGTATTTGTCTTAGCTTGTCTTCAGTATTTACCTGATTCCATCGCTAAATACAATTTTGATTATAAATTTAATACTATTATTATTTCTCTCCTTATTTAACCTTCCTGAAGAAAGTGAATCATGAACTGAGTCTCAAAAATCAAATGAAATAAAAACAATAGATGTGAAGTAAGAGTTGACAATTTGCCTTTTCCTTGAGTTAGAAAAAATGATGTCTCAGTGTCTCTATGTCTCAGTAGAGATAGGGACCAACACACTGTTTCATGCTCATAGTTCACCTGAGCCATAAGGACTATGCTCCTCCTAATAAATAATTTATTTTTTAACTCGGGTCCCCCCATGGAGGACATCTAGTCCTCGAGTATTCCAGTCCTTCACTTCAAGTGCAAGTTCTCAGTGTACCCCGTCTGCGGTTCCTTGCGGCTACGGCAAATAGACAGCACCTAGCCTTCTTTTCCAATGGATGGCTTTCAAGTCATTGACCTTGCTTCCTCCTCTGCCACCAGATGCTCTTGTGCTGCAGGACTGACAACCGGGGAGGCCAAGTCCAAAGGACACACAGGCAACGCCGTGGGACTCAGGCTGCAGAGGAGCAGCTCGAATCGCCCTTCTGGATCCTCCTCAGCCATTTTCCCCGGCCGTGCTCCTCCCCTCATTCCATCCTCATTTGCTAAAGCCAAAATGCATTTTATTTTAGTCGCTGGAAGGGGAAGGGCATGGTGCATATTTTAAACGTTCTAAACTGGCCTTCAGCATATGTTGCTGGCACAGCAGAGCGCCTGCTTCCAGGGAAATATGTACAGAGGTATTTTTATCAGACAGCTCCTGAGTGAAGTTTCTGCACTCCATAAATATAGAAACGGCATTACTGAAAGGAGGCAGAGTGCTTATTAGAGGTTAGGAAGCTGTGAGACGCTTTATCCTCCCTTCATGTAACATGTGAAAGGATCGAATAAGGAAAATATTATGTATCATGACCCGGATAGTTGATTTTTACATTTTCAATATATTTTAATCTGTCAAAGTGGTGATTGTTGTAATATTCCTACAGTGTCACTTCTTTAATTACAAGGCCACTTAATATATTACATTCTGAAATTGAAATGTAAAAGGAGATGATTTATGGTCAAAGATTAAGCACATTTGTCAGCTTAGGGTTCCTCCCAAATTTTAAACTAAATCTAGAGTGAATATGTCTTGGCAGCACTGTCTTTCAATTTTACTATTATTGATTTAAAGGCTAATTTCAGAATAAGATGACTCTTTTTAACCAAAGGAATTTCTCATTTGTCCCGGGGGCCTAATGGGCCCTGCAGGAGACATGGGCTTTGGTTTATGAATATGTCTTGTGAGGAAATGAGCAGAATGGCAGCCTCTGTGGCATAACGCGCCTCTTCTCGTCTCCTTCTGCTGCTCCTCTCAGCACAGAATGCAAGCCTTCTGGCTTTCCTACCCTAAGTCTGAAGATGCTCTTTTTTTTGTTATTGTTTTCTCGCAGAGGTTAAAGCAGTGAACATAAACAGCAAACCAAACCTGGGGTAGATAAATAATAGTAGCATTGCTGGGGGACTGAAGAAAGATTTCTTTTACTGATTTTAAATGTGTCCCCTGTCCCAAGGGCTAAAACATGTCTATCTCTCAAATGTATTAGTAATTGACCATCATTTTTCACCTCTGGGATAGTCAGCCATGGAAAGTTTCACTGTCACCAGGCTAGGTGGTAAGGCTGAAGGAGGTATACAGCAGAGGAAGACCAAAACACATCATTCCAGGAAGCCCAATTCAGCTCTTTTAGGCTCTGGAAGACACCAATCATAACTAAAATCCTCACAGGAGTGACGAGTTTCACATTGAAAAAAATACTACTCAAGGATGAATTTCAGAGATGTGTCCTATGTACTCTTTTGCAGCTGAAATGTTATAAGCTACAACACATACATTTTCACCCAACGAAGCCCAAGACACTGAACAAAATATTTAGAGCCCAGATTGGTGCTCCATTTATCCACTAATGAAAATTCCAGTCAAGTTTCGCAGCATGGGAGCTTTGCTTTGAATTCAGTAATTCAGGGCCCACAAACTGTTCTCTCCTCCAGTGTTTTCACTCATTTGGAGTTTGTTTTATTAGCTTGACTGAGGCGCTCCAAAGGAAACAAAGCATTAAATTGGCAGAGCCTAAATAAGACTTTCCTTCAGGAAGGGCCTGGGAGCTTGGGGTGACAGTCTAATTGCTTCTAAGCCCCCACCGAGGCCTCGGGCATGGAGTAAGAATGTGTCAACATCAATAGGCCAAGTCAGCCAGAGAATTAACCAGGCAGAGTCCTACAGCCCCAACAATCACAGATCACTCCACATGGTTTTGGAAAAGGGATTAAAAAAAATAAAGAAGTACCGTCTGGCAATCAGAATATGTCCTAAGAGGTCACTTCCACAATGCAAAACAGGCTTTTCCCAACTCCCATGGGCCGGGAGCTTCCTGACAAGGCTGCCCTTCATGCCCTAAGTTCTCCCGGGTTTTACATCGTGTCAAGCACACAGAGCAGAACACCTGCCACATACACACAGGTCCCGAGGCAGAGGCAGGAAATCATTGAACGGGTTACACAGCCAGTGTCCTAGAGAAATGGATTAAAGAACATGATTCTGTTCAGGGGTCCTGGGAGTCAGTCAAACAAGTAAGCCCCCAGCCAGACTGCTTACGCACAGGTAGTCCTGTATCCTAGTGGGGTGGAGTAACCCTGTGGAATTTCAGGCTCCTTCTACTAGTAGTTCCAATAATAAAAGCATAGCCAAAGCACTCTAACAAACGTCCTTTCTATTAACCAACTTAAGCAATGACTTAATAGTCCCCAAATAGTGGTGTGCCAACAGTAAAGCAAATATTTGTATTATGGCTTGATGATAACTTATCGGGATCATTACCAATTAAGTCTGAAATTTGGCCTGGACTTTTCAGAAATTGGGGTGGGGTATTTGAGATCTCCGTGGCATGGAACTAAGCTCTATTAACCTATTACTAAACAAAGGAAGAAACATCAAGCTGGAAGAAAGAAAATGCATGTTTGTGGCTTTCTTTTGTTTTGATTTTCATACAGCAAGGGGAAGCATATTTGGCAATGCTGGGGTACAGTAACAATAAGTGCTTCATACCAAGTGTCAGGATCTAAAAGCGGGCATGGCTGTGAAAGAAGTTAGTTTTATCCCTTTGGTTAGAGCCCAGTGAGCAGTTGGATATAAATCTGGGCCCAGGAAAAGGCAAAGGTGAGAAAAGAAGAAATCTGGGGTCACAAGAAATCAGGTGGTGGGTATAGTCATAAAACATACTGACTTTATTCAGGGAAAATGCACTGATTTACAACAAAACAGGGACTACACTGAAAGCAAGTCACTGTAATTAATGCTATAATACAGGGGTGGGCAAAAGTAGTTTATTTTTTGTATTTTTATGCAGGCCCCCCCTTTTTTGAACAATCTATATACAGTGGGGCTTTGACTTACGAGTGTCCTGACTAACGAGTTTTTCGAGATACGAGCCATCTCTCGGCCAATTTTGTGCTTTGAGTGGCGAGCTAAAATTTGGGTTACGGGCCAGCTTCATATACCCCACCGCTAGTTGGCACAGTGAACGTCACAGTGAACACCACAACATCAGCCCAGCATCACGTGTCTCACTCACTCACTTTTTGATTTGACATATGATTAATTTGAGTTACGAGCTCTGTCACAGAACGAATTAAACTTGTAAGTCAAGGCCCCACTGTACATAAAAGGCTAATATGCAAAGTGTCCCTGCGGGAGTTTGTGAGACCGGAAGTTCTAAGTTCTATCGCTTGCTATGATGTGCGCTGACCACGAGGGAGCGGTGCGGAACAAAGGAAGGCCCCAGGCGGCAGCTGGCAGCTGGGAAAGGGAGGTCCTAGCCGGCATCCGGAAGGCCCCAGTCAGCCCTGATGGCCAGCCAGGCCTAGGGACCCTACCCATGCATGAATTTCGTGCACCGGGCCTCTAATATAGTATAAAGCTCCTTGAAAATAGTGCTGTTGTTTCCTCATCTCAATATTTCCCAGCACTTAGCACAGTGCCTGAACACTGTGGTGACTGAGAAATGTCCAGAGAAGGGAAATTGTAGCTGGAAGATACACTTAAAAACAGAAAAACTGTGTAAAGTGCCCAGTAATCTCCTTCTGTGTTCTGGGTCCCAGGTCAAATTTTGAGTAGTGCTAAATAATGTTATAAACAAAGGCCAGGATCAGGAAACAAAACAATGGCCGACTGCAAAAAAAAACAAAAAAGGAAAATGATCATCAGGACTGTTGTTTGAGCAACGCTAGAAAATGATGCCTAGCCGAGTAGACAACTTAAGCACCTAAGGCAGAATGAAAGTTTCTCTCTTGTCATTAAGTCCTCTATTCAATTACCATTTATCGGGGTAATTAAACACTGGAAAGTGATGCCAGGCTAATTGTTAGATTATGATAATTACATGTCTTTGCTATGCTACAGCTGATCAAAATAAGATGTGGTCCCATGCACTTAGCTAAAGCTGCTCTGTAATCGTCAGACTTTCACAGAGCGCTAGGCCATTTATTACTAATTCATTACAAACCAGGCGGAGAGGCTTATTATTTGTAATGCTTCTTTCTCTTTCCCCCTCCCCCAGCCCCCGGCCCCCACACAGTCTCCTGGAACAAAACTCCCAAAAGGTTAAGCACAAACTGCTGCCTCGCACTGGCCCATTTCCATCCCAATTACACAGCTGAGCGGCATTAGGTGCCTCTATTTGAGAGGGTTCATCAGGCTGCTTCACAAAATCATGCAACCGCCTATCACATTGGCAGGAACATCCAAGGCTCCCTCTTTCAGCCTCTGCCAGCCACTGTTCGGCTCCGAGCTGTGTCCCAGCAACCACGAGCTGGCAATCCAGAGGATCTTTTGGTTCTGAGGCTCCCTTCTGTTCAGGTCAGACCTACCCCAAGCCGGGATATGCCCGGGGTTGGCTCCAGTTAGCAGGGGGCAAGGGGAGTACAGACTGCGCCCCTCCTGCCAGGACATCCTGTCTGTTCCCCAAGCTGGGGTCAGGAGAGAGAAACACCTTTCTCAGGGACCGACTAGCATCACCTCAAGGCTACCAAAGAGAGATGCAAATCCTTGTAGAGAAAGACTAGAACCAACCCTTTGTCCTTAGTCCTTCTGGGGGTTAGAAATCCCTCCTTCCACCCCTCAGCTAGCACACAAGTATTTGCGATTCTTCATTTGGCTTTATCCTGAGACTTCTCAAGCTCCCCACCGTCCCCCTGGCAACCATCATCAGATTGTGTTTATGTGGGCCATGGCCAGGTGGAGGAGCACAGAGCGTCCAGTTCAAAGTTTAATACCGACAAAGTCCATGTGATGGTATGGGTCTCTATTTAGGATTTGGTTCCTCCCATTATTTGGGCAGTGTTATGGACTGGAATGTTTGTGTCTCCACTTCCCAGATGCATATGTTGAAGCCACAAACCCCAATGTGACTGTATTTGGGGGTAGGGCCTCTATGGCGGTAATTAAAGTTAAATGAGGTTATAGGGCCTTGATCCAATAGCATGAGTGTCCTTCTAAGAAGAGGCATGAGAGACCTGTGTCCCCTCTCTTCTCTCCCAGTAAGTGCCTCTGCAAGCCAGGAAGAGAACTCTTACCAGAAACTGACCCTGGGAACTTTGATCAGGACTTCTAAACTCAGAACTGTGAGATAATTAATTTCTATTGTTTAAGCCACCAAGTCTATGTCATTTTGTCATGGCAGCCTGAGCAGACTAATACAGGCACAGCTTAAAATTTAATTAATGGTAGAGTTGGGGGTGGGGTGGTATGACTTACATTACTGCCAGAGACACATCAGAGATATAAAGAATCAGTGAAAAACAAGGCAATCATGGCCAGGAAGGAAGAGAGTGAGGGGGAGGGAAGAGAGCAGAGTTAAGCCAATGCGGGCACCCCAGTACCCCACACGTGGGAGACACTCATGTTCATCTGCTATTCTGGGCAAATGGCTGGTCTGAGGGGAGAAGACACATTATTTTCCCAAGTAAGGATAGTTTCACCTCTGAAATTAACTCATGGCACCATGAAAACGACTGTATTATCACCCAGCAACTGTGTTATCTCACTGTTTCAGCAAGGCTTTTGCCCAAAGATAGAGTGAAGGGTGTTACAGAAAAGTCACATACTCCATTTTACCCTTCCTTGACCCTGTAAATTAAAATAGAATATGCCATCGCCTTTTAAAAATCATATTAAGTACATTCTGGGGACCAAACAAGCCGCGAGGTACCTCTGTTAACACCAGAATACATAAAACTATCATTTTGCACACACATTTACTGGTGGCCTGTGGCTTAGGACTGGGGATCAGGGGTACTTTCATCACATAAAAATGGTTCTGCACTACTTAGTATTACTATTTCCTCCCCACACTCATTAAAAGGATATTTGTTCATTCAGGTGGATTCTCTACTTACTTTTATAGCCTGGACCACAGAACGATATATGCAAGAATAATGCAATCTTAAAAAAAAATAAGAAATTAATTGTGCTAGCCCAGAGAAAAAAATAAGGCAGGGAAAGAAATAAACAACTCACCGTTTACTTTTTCGGAAATAAATCTCAGCACTTTAGGGGATTCTCAAGTGCTTTGATGTCTCTATGTACTTAAAGGCTTGTCTATGTCAACGGCAGAGAATATAGGTGTTGTTTCCCCCTGCCCCTTTCATTTTTATAAGTTCTACTTTTAAAATGTCTACCTTGGAAAAGAACTAGAGTTCAAAGCAAATGCACATGACCTTCCTCTTGAACTTTCAGAATTTTTGGTCCTGCTATGAGCTCTAAAGGAGCCACTTGTGGGGTTTCAGAGGGATGGTTAGTGCCAAGACACAAAGATGATGAAATAAGAGGTGATAATAGGCTCTCCACGCTGAGTGACAACTCAGCACCCCGAGCCTTCAGAGACAGGGTCACAACTGGCTTTCCTCAGCACTCAGAAGTACAATCCCAGATCCCAGCGTTTCTTTCACAGGCCCCTTAACGTTTTATTGCTACTCAAATCGTTCAAGTCGGAGGGGGAGGGGGAAGTGGAGAAAGAATGAGAGCTGTGGAGTTGCAAACTCAACTGTTGATGAGCTGGGTCAAAAACAACAAAGGTTATGTGTGAAATGTATTAAATATTAAAGGAGCCTGGGTCTTAGCACGGAGTCTGTACCCAGTTGAAGATAATGGTGACTCATTAGTCACTTTATTTATAGAACAGGGCAATCAATTTCATTTATTGATGTTTTAATTCAACATCTGAGTATCTACTCTGCATATCAAATATTTACCATAATTAAAATCATAACCCCTTTTGTAGTTTAAAACAAACTTAGATTTGTTTTCCACTCCATAAATATAGTGTACTTCTCAACCCTGAATCTGGGAGGTGAGTAGAGGCAAAAAGAGAATTCACCTTGGTACTCCAGTCTAGATTTTCTGTCTCACAACCATCTGTAGTGAACAGGTTCACAACAGCAAGACCCACCCAAGGAGGTTTTAATGGTTTTAGTTATTATCTGAAAAGCCCGAGTCTTGGTCACCAAAGGTGGTGGTTACTATGGCTTTATGAACATGACTAGGAAGAGTAACATACATGTGCAGGCTAAGGGCAGCATAAAAGCACCATCCATGAGGCTAAAAAGGGCCTGTCCACCATTGGTGCTGTTAAGCTGCCCAAAGCTGCTCTAACATGCGGAGAATATTAGAAGGAAGAGAGAATGGTGTCCTGGCGGCAGAAACGCCTCTTCCTTTGCCCCTTTGGACTGGGAAGCTGAGCTGGAGTTGCGTTTACTCCGTGATTGGGCATGGGGTGACGCTTACACACACTTCTACTCAGGTGAATCCTAAGAGGTTACAAACTATTCTAATCCTCTAGAGGAAATAAAATACAAAATGGGCACGATGGGTAGTGCTTCTGTTTTACTCTACATATGAATTTCTGGCACATAAACTGAAGGGATAAACTTACATATGCATAGTAGCACTTCCTCGTAGAGTATTAAATTTAGGGGTGTGTGTGTGTTTAAATCAGGATGGTGGCTTGAAGATTAATATCTTTAAAGATATTGGAGATGTTTGGAAGTATATGAAAACTGCTCTTTTCTGTTAGACAATTAGGACAATTAAAAATTCATATCACAGGAGAGAAAAATGTTGGTTCTAATGACTAGAAAAATTTATAGGGCAACTCAAAATTAGACACATCACTCCTGTATTTCTTAGTTGTAAATTGCAACCCAGCATCCCCACGCACTCACTGAATTAAAAATGAAATTCTCAGTGTTATATTTGCAGCTAAACATTTACGTACACTACTGACTCTGTGAACTCCTCTCACATAAAACTTCCTTATGATTGGTTTTGATGTAACTCCACCACAAGTTACTGGAGTTGAGAGTGGCAATCTCGCCACTACTTACAAACACCAGGTTATTTGCCTTTGCAAGCCTAGACCAGGGGTGGGCAAACTTTTTGACTCGAGGGCCACAATGGGTTCTTA
>NW_006284238.1:1567357-1604455 GCF_000327345.1 Myotis davidii
AGGGGTGCGTTTTTTTTTTTTTTTTTTTTTTTTGGTTTTATTCATTTCAAACGGGCCCGATCTGGCCCGTGGGCCGTAGTCTGCCCACGGCTGGCCTAGACACTACAGTGTTTTCATCAATTCAGTGATCATCAATTCCTTAACGTACACAGCATGCGTGACTGAGGGTCGTGAATACATAGCCCTAGTTTTCCCCGGGCTCAAGGTACTCGATAATCATTTCCCAGGAACCCTATTTCTGCACAGACAGACATACAAGTGGAAGGAACTTTGAGGCACCATCTCATCCAGCTGTTTCCTTTCAGGACTGTTAATTATCTAGACTCTTAAAAAAAAACCTCCAGGGAAATTTTGAGTCTTAAATAGAAGCTCTTCCCAGGACCTGTAGATGTCATTCAAAAGTCAGTGCATAAAGCAATTCTCTATTCAGGGGCATCCAGCTTCCAGTGTGATTCAGGGCATTTCCGTCACCCCCGCCCTGTAACTAGATTTGAGAGAAAAATAGAGGAAATTTAGCTCATGTTTTCCTAGGAAAGTCAAGCTGATTGTATTATCGACTGTCTACTGCATTAGCAATTTCCAACTGAATTACAAACTGTTTCCCTGCATTATATTGCTATTGTTCAATACCATTTTCATTGCCCTAATGAAACAAAGCTATATAATATAACCATAAAGTACTGATTACAGTTAACCATAATGGAAGAGAGTGAAAGAAAGACCTATTTTTAAAATATGCAAAGAAAAAGATAAATGCTGGTACTCAACAGACATTTTTAAAAAAAACCCTTTTCGGCTTTCTGGATTGAGATCCAAACAACACTGACAAATTAATTCTTCTTTCGCTTCCAACAATACAGATGCTATTTCCCTTAGGATAGTATTTCTACAAGATTTCCCGAAGAGTAAAAGTTGGCCAGGTGCTAAAAAAAATAACAATGTGAATTTTACACATCTTAAACAGTGCCTACTTCAAACCAGAGTATTTATTCCTTAATATGAAAGAGGATATCCGAATTTTCCCTGGCTGCACGTTTCTCCCAGACTACAGAAAATGCCATTATGAAACCATTAGGGTGTTTCCTATTGGCCCATATTAAATCAACCAGCAACACCAATGATCAGGTTGCTGTGCTGGCCTGAGGGCTGCCTAAGTGAGATGGCAAATCCATGGCAGAGATTTCTGCCTTTTAGCAAAGGCAGTGAAGGTTACGTGGCAGCCCCTTATACGCCCTGCTCCTTCCCCACAGACAGAAGCAGCAAGCAAAGAGATAGACGGAACAGGAAGATGTGGTAGAGAAAGCTATTTGGTATTGCCAATTATATTATGGCTAGAAGCTGCAGTGCCAGCCAGACACTTGCTACCCTCCGACATTGCCAGAACTACCATTCCCCCACCCCCACCTCCACAAAAACTGTATAATTGGTACAGTTGACCCTTGACCGATGTGGGAGTTAGGAGCCCTGAACCTCCATGCAGCTGAAAATCTATGTGTAACTTTTGACTCCCCCATAACTTCACTACAGTCAGCCCTTCGCATCGTGGATTCAAACCAACCTCAGAACAAAAACACCACTTTCTATATGCAGATAAAAACCGCAGATGAAGGGCTGGATGTATTTATTGGGGGTGGGGGGGGGAGGACCTACATGTAAGTGGATCTGCACAGTTCAAACCCACGTTGTCAAGGGTCAGCTGGGTAATGGAGAACAGAGCATGCTGCTCTCACTCCTCAAGAATCCCTTGAGTTGAGATGGTGACGTGATAAAATTACTGTAGGTGCCGCCGTGGCAGATGATGACCTGTGGCTGCCCAGGTCCCAGACACCAAGACGTTCTGCATCTGACAAATCCTGCCCGCCGTTTCCTCGTGGATGTGGTGTAAGTGTAGAGAACACGGGACGTGAGGACCAGAGATTCTTCCGCCAAGATAAACTCTGGTCACGGAACAAACCTTCCCTGAAGATCTTTGTGTATTTCCACGAGCAATACTGACAATAATGCCATCCACGTGGACACAACATGCTGGGTTCTGCACACTGCCTTTACACATCGATCTGATTTCAGTGGTTCCGAACAGTCACCTCAATACTCAGTTTCCTTGCATTTCTAGCTGGTGCACCTCTCTGAAAAGGTAAAGATAAAAGGTGGCCTGCTAAACCTCTTTCGATAATATGTATTACTTGAAAGATAAAAGAACATGCATTTCTCTTTTCTTATTAGAGTGATAATTTATGCAAGTTCATTTATCTTTTGCGGCTATTGATTGGATTCTTGTTGTCTCATCTCCATTAGAATCCTCGCTGACTTAACAATAATGCAAAGCCAGACACATTTATAACAGATTGGTAGACGCTCTGGCATCTACAGCCTACCCAAGAGTTTGCATAAGACAGTGGGTGACATGGCGAGCCATTTCACGTCATCACATCAGAACAAAATTCTCAGAGAAGATGAGAATACGTAATGGTCATACTTCTCTTTTCAATTCTAAATAGCCAATAAGCAATCATTTGAAAGACATCCTGTGCTTTGGGCTCGCTGAAATCAAAACAAAGTGAAAAACTGAGGATTACAGATTATAAAACCAATAGGTACAGCTGCCAAATGCAGGGCAGGAATGGCTCTCCTTTTCCAAACCCATGTTGTCAGCCCAGCAAACACAGAAGTAAACTATTCTTTAATGTGAAAACCAGCAAAAGGGCTCACCCCCGGGAGAACAATTTGCAGACACGGTTTGCTAGGTAGTTACTCCCTGTCTCAAATAATGCTTTTATTTAGTGTGTTATTCTGGAGAAAAAAATAAATATGTATGTATATGTCCCCACATGTTTTTCAATATTTATTAGTTTACATGCTTTCTGTTTATGGCTTCAAATCAATAAATGTAGTTTTAGTCTCAGGACTAATGATAAAATAACTAACTTAAATATGAAGTGACCCATAAGCTGCTGATCACAGGACAAAAGAGTACACGAATTGCCATCTTCAGATACGATTTTTCATCCCCCGAGAGTATTGCAATCCAGTTGGTACAGAGCACACATGTGCTCTATTGAAGGGGTTGTTACTTTTAAAGAGGTTCCACTGCACTAATTTACCCAGATTCAAAAAGGAAGAGGGGGAAAGTCCAGTAAAAATCTGTTTTGATTACTGGCACCATGGATTTGACAATGTAGAATCACAAGATGCGGAGCGCATGAATGGGGAGACGTCTCAGCTTACTGAGCATTCTGGAATTGCTCAGGAAGGGATGTTCAACAGGGGCAGAGGGACACCTGGCAGGTGTGGAGTTCAGCCACCCAGACCTCTCTAAGGATGCTTGCAAATCGTACAAGATGTCCAGGAGCACTAATAGGCATTCTCTTAACCACTTGGGAGGTGTCACTAATAAAATGTGGAAATCAGAATGGAAAGAAAATTTCATTTCCAATCCTCCATGTGGCACCTGGCTTTTCAGCACATGGGTTTTGTTAAGTTTGCTAATGTCTGGTGGTTATCAAGGAAATCAGAGTTGATTAAAGATATTTCAATTTTATCTTCATTTCCCAGACTTTGTAGACACCTATCTGATAACTAAGAAAAAACAATTATCCTTACCATTTGTGGAAACAGCATAAGAACAAATTCAGAGAAAGGGACAGGGAGCCATCTGACTAGCGTCATATCTGGGCTCTGCTCCTACCAACTGTGTAACCTTGGCAACTTCCTATACCTTTCCATGCCTCAGTTTCCTCATTCAACAGTGGAATAATAATAGTAATGCCTCACTCCTAGGACATTTGTTAGGATTAAATAAACTAATTAAATGAGTAAATTAGGACTGAATGTAAAGTGCTTAGTGTTTGACAAATAGTACAGGTAAAAGAAACATGTACAATTATATTATCTACAACAAAAAAATTTTTGACCACTGAAGACAAAGAATTTTACTACTTTGAAAAGTATCTTGAGAATCTCAGATCTTTAGAGATAAATGCTTTATAGTCATTGCAACATCTGACTAGATAGAATGTATCACAAATTTCTGATAATAAACGGAAAGTGATTTCTATAAGAAGTTTACAGAATGGAGAGAATACACTAACTCATGGGAGGGATTGCCTACGGTACAAAAAGACAATTCAGTCACCTTTTGGAAGTGTGTTGAATATATAAATACACGAGGACAGATTGGGCAGTTGCCTATGCAGTGTGATTTCTGGGACAAAAAGAAATGCCTTCCCAAAAGTGAATTTCAGTTCTTAAATATGTGTAAAGTGTTATTTTGCCTGGGAGAGAAATCTTACCTGCCAACTAATGCGTTAACATATTTTCATTTCTCTGACTCATTAGTACCCGTCACCTAGCAGAGTTAAGGCCTGTGAGAGACTAAGGAACAAACACGGTGGGTAAATTTTGATAAGAAAGAGTAAGTGCTCTGCAGGGTTGGGAGAACAGGGCTCAGGGAAGAGTAAGGCCTGTGAGAGACTAAGGAACAAACACGGTGGGTAAATTTTGATAAGAAAGAGTAAGTGCTCTGCAGGGTTGGGAGAACAGGGCTCAGGGAAGAGTAAGGCCTGTGAGAGACTAAGGAACAAACACGGTGGGTAAATTTTGATAAGAAAGAGTAAGTGCTCTGCAGGGTTGGGAGAACAGGGCTCAGGGAAGAGTCAGGGGACGGAATGACAGAGATGCAGGTGAGATACTAGAGAAATACTTGAGACTTCCTAATTCTGAGGTCAGCTCTACAGATTGTCATCACAATGCATTAGAATAAATGACATTTCTCAAAAGAAGGTCTGTTTTAACTTAAACTTTAAAATTATACTTCACTTGAGCAATATGATGCTTAGATTGACCTTCCACTGTTACTTAATTTGATTGACTTTTCACATATTTATGTCCTGTCTCTTTTCGTTAATTCATTTATTCAATACAAATATATTGATTGCCTCCTATGACTCAGGCATTGTGCTGAAGGTGGAGAAACCAAACTGAAGCAAGACATAGTCTTGGCCTAGAAGAACTGACAATCTAGTTGGGGGACAGTAGCATAATAAGTCACTGTAATGAAATGTAAGAGAAATGTGTACCAAATCCTTGTGGAAAATAGGAAATAGCAACAGGCTTTCAAAGGGGTTATGAAGACCTCACAGAGGAGCCAGGTCTTGGAAGATGGACAGAATTATCCCTAAGAGAAGGCGAGGGGGGAGGTTCCCAGGAAAGGGGAAGAGGTACAATCCCCAGAAGGCTCGAAAGCGTGTTGAGAGAGCAAATGAGGCTACCAAGGGAGGTGAAAACTTTATTTTGAAAAAGGAGTTAGGCAGGAAATGAACAACCAGAGAAGAGTTTTGAGAAGGTGCAGGCCAAGATTGGATTTGCATTTTAAAGTGATCATTCTCTTAGCCCTCAAGGAGACGGACTGGGTCGGGAGAGAGTCTGGAGAAGGAAGGTCACAAAAAGTCAACTGCAAGAGACCTGGCAGACAAACGCGTAGACATTGCAGGCTTTAGCTGAGCATCCGTACTCCCCTGCACCTGGCAATAAACTAGTCACTTATTCGTCCATTCAGCAACTACCTGTAGGGCCCTATTTTTTGCAAGGTACTCTGTGTCATGGAAAATAAAGTCAGACACACAAACTCTTTACTTCAGTCCTTATGACTGCCTAGATAGGACAAGTTTGAAGTAGGGCATTTGTGGGATTGAAGAAAAGGACATGAATAAGAGGAAAGTTAAAGACTGGCAGAAACACCAGAAGAGGGTTAAAAGTAATCCTTAACATTTTGTTCATTATTTGGCAGTACTTATATGGCCACATGTGCTAAAAGTTAATATGCAGTGACATAAGAACAATGAATTATGAAGTTTAAGACTTGGATTTAAATACTGTCTCTGTGTGAACTGTGCCAGTCACTTAATTTCTCTGTATCTCAGTTCTTTTTTTTTAAATATGTTTTTATTGATTTTAAAGAGGGAGAGAGAAACATAGATTGGCTGCCTCCTGCAAAGCCCCTACTGGGGATTGAGCCCACAAACCAGGCATGTGCCCAGATCAGAATAAAATCAGCCCAGGGGATTGTCAAGGGCAGGAAAAAAAGGAGACATATGTAATACTCGTTGTAATACTTTAAGCAATAAAAAAATAAAAAAAGAATAAAATCAGCAACCTCTTGGTGTATGGGATAACACCCAACCAATGGAGCCACACCAGCCATGTTCATTTAATTTTAATAAATGAAAAACTACATGTCCTACAGTGCTATTTCAATTCAGCACAGGGATCATATAGAATAGTGAGTACGTTTTTATGACTGATTTATTTTAGAAACTGAATGACCAGACATGGTGGAATATGAGATTACACCCAATTCCATGCCAGGGTTTCCATTCATTGTATCTCTCATTGGCCTGAGGAACAGCTCAAAGCTGGCATACCATCTAGCACTCGGGGGCACAAGGAGGTCATGATGACTGAGAGTCTAGTCTAGTGTCTGGTATTGAAGGTTGGGAGAACAACAATAGGGTCACAACCATGAAAAGGACTCCACTCTTTGCACATGGACAGTGGCAGAACTAGAAACCACTTAGGTGGTGACCACTAATAGAAATGTCATCACTGATTAAAAGCTATGAGAAAAGCTGTAGTTAAAGTATATTATATCATCCTTTCCTCCCATACCTGCTCTCAAACCTACTGAAGGCAGAAGCAGTCCAGCAGGAAATGGCAAGCAAAATAATGAGAAAAACCAGTGAGGTCACCACTTAGAAATTTCCTCCCAAGTATCTTCTGAATTGCTTCATAGAGTCTCTTAGCATCTACAGTCCTTGAGGAGCTCTCTGGGTTCCAACATTCCCATTACAGGGATATAAATATATAATGTGCACTTAATCAAAATTGCTTTACACCTGTTCCCTCCTACTAAAAACGATAGGAAAAACACATCTGTATTACTCTCTCTGGACAGATAAAACTTCTCTTCCAAAGTCGTTCAGAAGGTAATTAGGTACCTTAAGTGTGGGGGTAATTTAAGATTTTGTCTGTCTCCAAAACTGTTGACAATATGTTAAGCAGATGGAGGTCATTTCTTTTATTTCTCTAACTTTTCCTTTTGGCTCTCCTATGAAGGATATGCTGACATAAATGTTTTGTTGTTATGCATGGTAGATAGACCAGCAGGTCCCAAAGGTGAGGCAAATCATCTCCTTTCAAATGATCTGTTATTTTTGGCAAAAAATTTGGATGAACTATGACAGAAAGCCTTGAAATACTTTATATAGGCCTCAATTTTAGCATTAGGAGGAAGGAGGGGCTTAAAAGACAGGGAATGAGATAGGCCAAACAAAAATGGGTTTTTGGTCATTTTGATTCAATGAAATAAAATGGCATTTTGAGCATCCTGGGACCTCTGTGCCTTTGGGTTTAGGATTACAAAGGCCAAGTTCTTGGCTTCTCTAGATGACAGAAAAATATTCAGTTCCTCGAAAAATGGTGCTAGAGGCCTCATTGTGACTTGATTTAATGTCACAAGTCTTGAATTGTGGAATGCCTTTACCATACTCTCCTTTTGTCTCCCTTCTAAACTAGTTTTGCTGACTACATTTTTTTCTCTTCCCGATGTCTTTAAGCATGTTTGAAGCTATAATTCATACATCAAATTCATGAAAGCCTAATGACTGAAAGTATTGCTCAGTAACTCAAATGTTTTTTCTACTTTTGCTCCTTAAATGTTGCTTATAATGATAAACGCATGAAACACTGAGCAATTAGAGGGCTAAGGGTGAAAACCAGGGCACTGGATGTATGTGGTTCATCTACTAAATCCTCCAACAAAGTAGTCATTATTTCACATGAACTGGACCCTGTTTTTTAAGACACATGGGGGTGTTTAGAATGCTAAAATTATATAGTCTTTTTGAGGTCAACCAGAGACCACTCAAACCAATGAGGATATGAGAGTTTTGCTTATGTGTGGCAACTCATAAGAAATATTTTTAAAAATCACAATGCTTTATCATTCATCACATTTCTTAAGAGAACAAAGGTAATAATGATTTTGGAGGCTTTCCATTTTCTCCAGACAACTGCAGGAAACTCAGGGCTGCTTGGTCTTGGCATTTGATCCCTTAGTGTTAACCCCTTGGGAAGTCAGAGAGCCTCCTTCACAATACATAGAGGACCATACTGTTCTATCACATAAAAGCTGTAGGTCTCACCAAGGCAGAAAACCTTAAATATTAAGAGTTTATGCCATCATTTCTCTATTCTCTGGTATTCATCAATAACCCCCCATTAATCTCTACAGGAATCTTAACATAGCTTCTTGTATAGTAATACCTATGTGCTCAAGCTCCAAAGATCCATTTACTTCACATGTGTAATTTGCCCACTTATTCCTGCTAAAAAATGCTGAGATAACTCCTGGCTTAATTGCCCATAGAGCAACTAGATAAGTCAGCTACACTGGTTTGTATTAGCTGTCTCCGCATATGTGTAAAGAAAAAAAATAAACATGCAAGACTGTTCAAGCTATAAGCTACAAGAATTAGGACAAAAATTATTCCCATAAATCACAAATAAATCCAACAAATATTTCTAAATTTTGCAAAACGGGGGAAAATAATCCTTAAAAATACACTTGGCGATATCAACTGCTTTCTTGTTTTGGAGGTGGAGAATAAATATTCTCAATATATGTTTAGATATGTAGATTTATTTATATGTAAAGAGAGAATGAATAAATTAATGAATAAATAAGTGCATAGAGAAATGCAGATTACTCAAATGTGGACCCATTTAAGAAATATTAGACTTATGAAACCGACATTGGCTTGTAAAAATTCAGGTCTCTATTCACTTAATAATCAGACCTACTATAAAAGAAAAATCTCTTTATATAAAAAATTATCTCTTATGTAATAAACCCTAAAAGAGTCATTTTCTAATTGATCTGGCTTGTTAAGAGTCCTTGCGAAATATAAGAATTACAGTGCCTTTACTTGGGTAACTCATGAACACACAGATGTGCACACACATAAAGACTTAACTTAGAAACATGGTAGTTTAGTAAAACATCATCATCCTTCAAATAAGAAAATAGGAATGCTTGCCTGGTTTTTCCCTTTAAAAAAATTTATATGAACTTCATTAAGAAGTTCTTATATGGGCTCTCATATAAGAATAACATCTTTTTTTATTTTAAATAAATCTCTATTTGATCTTCTGGTTTCCTTCTAAAGCATGTTACTTGTAAATGATATCATACTATTAACCTGAATACTGAAATAAATGGTATATATTTGATGAAGAAACCCTAGAATATAGTTACATTCTAGCTTGCGTTCTAAATCTAGCAGAATTTTCAACAGAAAGATAGATATTGAAAGAATTGATAAAAGACGTTGCTATTTTTATTTAAAAACTTCTGGTATCTGATTAAAATAAGACACTAATCAGACGAATAAGTAAATGTTATATTCAGAATAAAATTTCTTTCATATAAAAAAATAGGAAGATATATTATTGCCAAGTGGGTTTTATGTCATTCTGATTTAAGTAAGGCTTAAAATATGCTAGGTCTAATATATATGGAATTGTCTATGTACAGTATGTATATGCACTTTATGTAGGAATCAAACTCCATAAATTGAGTTCCATAAGCACACAATACAGAATAAAAAATAAACCTATATTTTTTTCTTTTATCTTTTTAAAACGTTTTTGTTTTTTTTTATTAATTTCAAAAAGAGGAAGGGAGAAGGGGATAGAAACATCAATGAGTGAGAATCATCAGTCAGCTGCCTCCTGCACGACCCCTACTGGGGATGGAGCCCACAACTCAGGCATGTGCACTGACTGAAAATTGAACCATGACCTCCTGGTTTGTGGATTGACTCTCAATCACTGAGCCACACCGGCCGAGCTCTATATAGGTTATTGACTTCATGATTTTTAGGGTGATTTTAAAATGGCACTAGCAATGAGCTCTGTGAAGTTTTCACTTTTGAAAAGTCCAATATCTTGTGGTCTCAATGTAAAACAGACAAGAGCTCACAAACTCAAGCAACTCCAGAGATGAAAGGCAGACCCTAACGGCAGCAGGTAGAGCGGAGTAGGTGTTATTGAAATACTTGTAGATATGATTCAAGAGTTCTCAAGGCCATCTGATGCTAAGGGCCACATGTGAAATCAGCAGAGGCCTAAGCTGGCTAATTGTCTCCTCTGATTGTGATGGTTTTGATCAGAAGAATAATCAGCTCTCAGCAGCCTGTAGGTAAAAATGCCAACTGAGGGTGTGTGTGTGTGTGTGTGTGTGTGTGTGTGTGTGTACGCACGCGCACATGCACACACGCGTGTAAAAAATGACTGTACAGGTGAATGAATACAGATCAGCATTAACCCACTCTTCAAACATTAAAGGGGTTTCAATATGCACAAAGCCAATAATTGCCTTCATAATTAGCATGAGCATTTTCCTCCCGTCACTTTGCAATTGCTTTCATACATGTTCTAATGCTGATATAGGGGCTTTATAAAAGTAAAAATATATTCATATTTGTCAGTAAAATTTTGAAGACTAAAAATCAAAGTCATAACCCATTCTATAACCCACTTGAGTACTTTAAAATAGTTTACACTAAACTCAATGAGAAACTGTTTTAAGATAAAGAAAAGCCCTAACTGGTTTGGCTCAGTGGATAGAGTGTCAGCCTGTGGACTCAAGGGTCCCAGGTTCGATTCTGGTCAAGGGCATGTATCTTGATTGTGGGCACATACCCAGTAGGCAGTATGCAGGAGGCAGCTGATCGATGTTTCTCTCTCATCGATGTTTCTAACTCTATCCCTCTCCCTTCCTTTCTGTAAAAAATCAATAATATATATATTTTTTACAAAGATAAAGCTGTTTCTTCTTATTTTATCTAAATATTGGTGAAATATATAAAATATAGCTTTATTTTAAAAATTAAGAATAAACATTTAACCACTCAAGATGCTACTTGAAATCAGTTCATCACTTTGTGACCTGCTTCTTTCAATATTAGATTGAAATTACTTCAGCCTCTCATCAGCTCTGTGCACAAAATCTTTTATTTAGAATGGTCATCTACTTTAACTACTATCCCTATGTTAGAGATTCTTAAACCTGGACATTTAGAAATAGGAAACCTCCAGAAGTGATTAAGCTCCTAAAAGTGAAAACTTAGGAAAACTATTTAAGTAACCAAATACTAAAAATTTTAGTACCTCTAATAAATTTAAGGTCATTTTGTTAGTGTGATAATGTAACATGTATTATGTATATGCTCATAAATTTATCATTCTATATAATAAAAGCCTAATATGCAAATCAAACAGCAGAATGACCATTGGAACGACTGGTCGCTATGATGCACACTGACCACCAGGGGGCAGATGCTCAATATAGGAGCTGCCTCCAGCCCGTAGGACCCAGGCTGGCCAAGGCAGATGCCAGCGAGGGGCCTTCCCTCACCAGTCGCCCCACAGATTGGCCCTGATCGCCGGCCAGCCCTAAGGACCCTACCCATGCATGAATTTCATGTATCGGGCCTCTAGTTTTTAGTATATTTAGAGATGGGCAGAGATGGAACAAGGCAGAAAATATTCCAGGGCAATATACTTTATAACTGTTTTATAAATGTAGTTCTTACTTTTTAAACTCTCTTCCCACAGTAGCTACAAAAATCAGACAGTAAGAATGAGAGAGCCGGTGGGAGTGAAGTATTTGGGTTATTTTAAGCTCAATTCCATGGACAGAGGTAGTTTTATCTCCAGTTAAGTGTTTAAAGTCATGTGATAACACTAATGCAGATTTCCATCTACTTGATGGACTCGACAAAATCTCAAACCCTCAAATGGTGCCTCCAAATGTAACCGTCAGTCAGCTGATGTCAAAACCTAATGTCTTCGCCATGGCCTCACACATCTGGGCCCTGTCAGTGTCAGCGGGGCCTGCTGGATGTGGTGTCGTGGCAGGCAAGATGATTTATACACACGGGCCCAAAGATCTCAGAGCTCATTTTCAGGATGCATTTCATCTGGTCTATGTCCCATCAACAAATGATTGACTGAAATTAAACCAAACCTTTCATATCCTGAAATCTGAGCCGTCTCCACTGCTCCCCTCACTCAGATCATGAATATATTTAGTTAGCCGGGGAATTCACAAAAGACCCATGTCAACAGTCTATTAGTGAGAGAGAGAGAAAATTCGCATTAAACACCTCCATGCTGTAGCCTCTGACCTCCTTAAGCTGGCACATTTTTAAAATTCTTTATGGGATAAGGAATGACTAACCAGCCACCCGAGGAAACTCGTGAATATGTGGTGTTCATATCTGACCAGCGTTTTCCTTGCCAATCTAACTCTCGGAAGACCCAGCATACTCTGTGTATCAGAAGTGGGCACCGCCTTTATCAAATACATTATTTAAAACACAGTATCGATATTTTAGGATGGAAAGTTCCTCACTCTCTGCCTCTCACCTATCTTGATTCCATCTCCCGGGACAACAAGCAGGCATGTAACATAAGACACCCAAGTGTCTGTTTCTTTGTTGTGAAAGCTCATCACTGCAATCTGGGAATGGATCGTTCTCTCCACTTTACTCAGTGTCAATTATTCTTTTGCACCAGCCTTGTAATGATCTGTAAAACTAACACTTCGGTCCAGTTCACATTAGCATATGCTCAGCACGACTTTAGCGCACAGCCGTCCTGATGGGGTGCCGCCAAACTTCTGATTTTGAATGTTTCCTGCAAAGAAATGCCATCCACCGACTAGGAAATGCTCCATACTCCACGTCTGTTTGATTAGCACAGTTTTAGCTTTGATCGGCATAATACAAATGAAAGATGTTAACTGTCCCTTTAACTTAGAAGCCTTAATTGAAAAAGAATTAGGGACCCCGAGAATGGCTGCAGTTTGTATTCCACAGGGAGAGGGCTAATTAAGAGCTCTGGGGTGGCCAGTGTGTGCTTCAGCGCCAAAAAGGAGGTGTCCATATATATCAATCTGAAGTTAATTTAACCTAAGCTAACCAGGGTGTGACATATATTTTTAGCCCAGGGCTCGAGGCCATTTCCCACGTATCTCTTGTCTAACATGCTACAACTTGCTTAAGCATTGAAGGAAGCAAAAAAGTAAGTAATGACTGTTTAGGTAACGACAGGGCAGTGCAAATCAGTGCCTGAAGAAGCCAGCTGTTCGCACACTGTCACCCATCCAGGCGGGCTTGTTCGAACACGCAAAGCAGTGGGCTACAGTGCTTTCTATCTAGGTAAAGGTGTCAAGAGTGGCGTGTGTAGCAGCCAGCAAAGAGAAGCAAAATCTCTTCAGATCTTGCTAAGTCTCTCGAGAGCTGAAAAACATTCCTTTTTAAGAATAGATGTTCTGAAACCAAGTGCTGCTGCGACCATGCTGGTGGTCGGGTATCTGCCTGTTACTTGAGCAAACGGTGCTGTGTGTCCCAGCAAATGCTCCACACCTCTCCTCTCTGCCCGGGTCAGTTATAGGCCCTCCAGCCCACCTACCAGTGGGAAGCCTCAGTGACCCACTCAATTCTACTTGAAAACTCTCTTTAAAAAACCACAACCCAGACTTTTAGTGTGTAAATTCAACATTTGCATGATTTTTCCTGCTTAACTTTTATTGCTGATATGTTATGGTCTAAAACAGTGATTTTCAGTATTTTCCATTTCATGGCACACCCAAACTATGAAAATTCTGCAGCACACCGAAAAAGATATTTTTAGCTGATCTGATAAAAAATATAGCTATAATTTTGATTCATCCACACTGGAAGGCTATTGTTGTACTGGTTATTGTCATTTTTTGAAATTTGACTAAATAGGTATTGCATGCTTTAACAATTCTTGCTGCACACCAACCATGTGCCTGCTGCGGCACGCCCGTTGAAGATCGCTGGTCTAAAGGTATCTTCTCTGAAAGACACGTCTTTTGCCACATTGAGGTGAAAGAAAATGACAGAACAGTCTTTAGAGATAAAGGCACTTCCTTGGCCTCTGACCCTATTAATTATATGTTTACCATATGACTTAAGTAACTTACCTAGGTCATACAACCATAGAAAACTCAATGGTGAATTTGGGGAAGTGTGAGTAGGAGAAGGAAGATTTATGGGAACTCTGTACTAACTGATCAGTTTGTATAAACCTAAACGGGAGTTGTCTGAGTGCAAAGGGGTTAAAGACCCTGCCTGTGGAGGAGAGGGGCCAGAACTGAGGTGTCAAGCACTGTGCAGACAGACGGAAGTTCTGAGCTTCCAGAGTGATGGGTGAGTTTATGCGGCTTCCTCAGCGGGAGCACAGCGGGCACCTCACGTAAAGCAACACTGGCTGACAACTGATCCTAAAGGACCTTTATTAGGGTTTTAATGGCCACAACTCTCCTCTCCAGCTGCCGACAGACACCAGAACCGGCCTGACATGGCAGCTACAGGTGGTGCTAACCATTTCGTATTCTTCCTTTAACTCTGTTTTATGCAACACAAATGCCTGTCCTTAGAAAGTGTTTAGTCACTGCCAAGGCAATATTTTTGCATGCAGTTTTGGCTTTTCTGTCTTTTTTTTAAAAAAAAAAAAAAAATCCTTTCAGCCCTGCCTGGTTTGGTTCAGTGGATAGAGCGCCGGCCTGCAGAGTGAAGGGTCCTGGGTTCGATTCCATCAAGGGCACATGCTCGGGTTAAAATGTTTCTAACTCTCTATCCCTCTCCCTTCCTCTCTGTAAAAAATCAATAAAATATATTTTAAAAAATAAGCTTTTATTGATTTTTAGGGAGAGAGAGGAAGGGAGAGGAAGAGAATCATCGATGTGAGAGAGAAACAATAGATGGGTTGCCTCCTGCACTCATCTCTAACCGGGGATAGGTCCTGCAACCTGCACATGCGCCCGGACAGGGAATCGAACTGGTGACGTCTTTCAGTGCCCGGGATGACAGTCAACCAACTGAGCCACACCAGCCAGGGCCCTGTTGTCTTTGGACTCAGGAAAGGCTACTATGCCGCAAGGGTGACTACTGTGGCCAGTAGGAACTGCAGGCAAGAAGGGCCTGCTCTGCTCCCCTAACTTAACATTTTGTGTTAGAATAAAAAGCAGAATGATTTTTAAAGGTTTGGAAAGTATCTTCTTTTTGATGTTGCTGATGCCATCCTCACGTTGATGGGACCAAAACTAAAAAACACTAAAAATTGAATTTTAAAGATGCACCCGCCACCATGGAACAAAGGATTGTGGGCCCCCTCCATTTGTGCTCCATGTCTCCTATTATTGCCTGCTGACTATTTCTGCTCATAAGGGACCGTGAACTATCCATGAGTGCAAAATGGATACAGCACAAATTGATTCAGTAACATCACACAGACATGTATGAATAATGAGGTTCAGTTGCAGTCTGTCACACAGCAAGCATATCAGTGTAACTGATTTATCGAAAACTTGACTGGGTAAAGCCTCCTTCTTAAGAGAAAGTATCAGCTGTTTCTTTATTGGTTAAAACACACACACACACACACACACACACACACACTTGAGCAAACTCAGACCCTTGAAATTTAAAATGTGGAAAAAGCTGGAACTGCCTTAAAGCTGACCTACTTCCTCCCCTTTAACCAAAAGGAGAGAAAAAGGAGGAGGAAGAGGAGAACATGATACCAACATTACCATAAAGCTTGAAGGCTCATCAGAGATGCTAATCAATTTCAAATTCCCCAAGGAAAGCTGCGTCTTCCTATGGGTGTCTGTGACTGTCAGAGGAATATAGCTAAGTCATTAAAGCAAGATAAAATGAGCGTCTCCTTAACCCTTCCTTTAGAAATATGCTTGGATATTCAGTGAGAAAAACAAAAGGACGCCACGCATTCATCCTCCATTTGTCATGCAGATGTGGGAAGAGGAGTCACTTCAGGCACAACAGCCCACTATCTTTAAAAAGTGCTCCTATTCTGACCATCTGCTAGTTTAAATGAAAGAGGTAGGAGTCAGACTACCTGACTCCTAAGGTTTCTTCCAATTCCCAGTTCGAGGAGACCTTAAATTTTAAAAAATAAAGATGGAACAAGGAAGGTTAAGATTTTCTGAAGAGAGAGATTGAAAGTAAAAGCATGGGCTAAAATACCCATAATTACAACGCAGTTCTACACAATTTTCAGATGAAGCAAGGACAAAGTATACAGAAGATTGAACTTGCTTACAAGTACAGAAAAAGCTATTCAATAGAATTCTTGAAGGGTACAAAGGTACCACTTAGTAAGTCACTGAGTTCAAGCCCCAAATAGCATCTTTGTGAAACCAGTCAATGCACCCCTAAAGAGAGGCCCTCTGTGCCAGGTATTAAATACAGAGAAAAAGACCCTTTCTATGGGTTGTGATGGAGGAAAGGGAGTACAGGGGAGGAAGGTCCACTCAACTGGATAAATGGACCCGGCATGGCTTAGAGATGCAGCATTGCTTCTCTAGGTCAAAAGTGTTTAATTTTATACAAGAATGACAAAGAACCCTGGAATTAAACAAGGCATTCTAAAAAAAAAAAAAGTGGGGAAAATTAAGCAAATCCAGCAATAATTTGATTAACCTATTTAGTCACATTGGTTCATAAAAAAAATCAATTATTTAATATAGGCATTAAGTAAAAAAAAATTTTTTTAAGCATCTGTAATTTATTCACTGGCCCTAGGGATATCTTTAGAATCAAAGACAGCTTAACTGAGTTCTGAAGTTCTCACCAAGAATTCATACGGTTTTCAAAGGGCCTTGAAAGCAGCTAGGCGCTTTCTGCTTCAGGCTACACATTAACTAAATTCCAATGTGCCCTGCACAGAGCAAGCTCTTAATCAATTATTTCCTGCAACTCTTCAGAAGGTTCTTTTTTGCAGAGTATGTGGTTAGGCCCTGGGATCTCTGCAGAGATCTTGACACAGGCATACACACTCTGGAACTCTACAGTCCTAAAACTCACCCACTTGTCATCTCTACAGTAAAGAGTGAAGAGCTGAGAGAATTCAGAAGAGGTAAGGAGGACAGAATGTGTGAGGCAGGGTGTGCAGAGAGAAAGAATCAGAGAGGGAGAAGGAGAGGGGAAAGGGAGAGACAGAAACCAACGAGAACAAACAGGGCATCTCTTGTTTATAGAAAGTTTCTGGAATGAAATCTGTATTTTATGTTGAGAAATCAAGTGAACAAATGGGACAAATGCAATATTGAGGAAGGGATTTCAAATAGAAACTTGCTCCACAATAAACACCCACAATGCAGAAAGTTCCATGGTAAATGGCCCCAAGCACAGGCTGTGAGCAACACTGAAAGCTTCATGCGCAGCTAATATATTTTTGAATCCCAGAATTTAAGTCACCAGTTCAATGGAACTACCATCCCTACCCATATTTGTGATGATCGGAAATGAGACTAGAGATGGGAACGCCTGGCAAAGAATAAGCTGTGTCTTACTGTGAAGAAGGGTATTACCCAGAATACCTGCTTCCTATAACTGAGAACACTGCCACCTGCCCAGGCAGCAGCTCCCGAGCCTCAGCTAAACCAAGTTTGATTCCTTCTTCTTCCCTCTACTCCCAGATCCTTTCTTCTACTCCCAAATCCATTATATGAATGGTTCACACCTTCTTTTATGTTGGTATTGGAAGATTCATGAACCTGAAGTTCATTCATGCAAGGAAAGAAAAATACCATACAAAGATTTGTACTGAAAAGAAAACACAGCTGACTGTGAGGCAGGAGACCCTGGTTCCAGCCCCCATTCTGTGTGACATGGAATGTGACATACATTCTCCAGGGCTGGGTTTCCTTATGGATGAAAAGAGGGTGCTGAAATGAGCAGGGGGTGGGGGTCAGGGGCATACTTTAATTCTAAGGCAGCATACTTTTTATTTTGCTGAAAATATAATCACAGTAATTTTCAAACGGTTTTGAGGAAGTTCAGTTTTGGGCATTCTCTACTAAAATAAATAGCAGGCATATATTGCTAAATGAATAAGCAAATTACAATATAATATATAAAGAAATTTTGAGCATGTTCACACACATTATAGATGTATTATGAATAAAGTTTACTTTCATCAGTGCATAAAAATATATACTTCTAATTTATTTCAATGACAATGCATTTCTTTTATAATCATGAAAACAGTATTAGAATTAAAAAGCTAAGCTATTACACCTAGCTGTTTTCAGGACTATCTTCCGAGATTTGCCCAAAGAACATTTGTGATATGTGTACGTGTGTGTGTGTGTGTGTGTGTGGGTGTGTGTGTGTGTGTGTGTGTGTGTGTGTGTGTGTGTGTGAGAGAGAGAGGCGGCGGGGCGGGGAGGGGGGGGGCGGCGTGGAGACATATAGCACTGAGATTCAGTGATAAGATTTGGGACACTTAGTAAAAAATAATTGACCCAAACATTTTAGAGAGCAAATAAAATTCTGTTAGAGGGCTTAGGAGAATTTTGATAATCAATGGAGTGATAAATTCAGGTACAAAGAAAATTAAAACTATTACTTGAATTAATCAGGGGAAGCTGTATCTATAAGAATTTTCTTGTAATCAATTTAAAATTCATTAAGATTGACCTTTTCTATACTCTTTCATATGCTTCCATATCCTCTCTTTTCATAAAAGCTATGCACTTTGCTTCCTTGTGGGGCTGATCTGAAGTTAGTAATGCTGACTTCAAAGGCTACAGTCACACCTACCCATCTGCACTGAGCACCCTGATGCGAGCACCTTGCATGTAGCTAGTACCTCGTATTAGATCAAGGTTTACAATGAGGGCAGCAAGGTAAGTGGGTTGGAAGCATTAGGGAGAGAATTTTAGAGCTCAGGAGAGAGAGCTTTTATTTATTTTATTTTTATTATTTTAAAGAAGACAGTTTTCTTTTAAAAAAATTTATTTATTGATTTTTTTACAGAGAGGAAGGGAGAGGGATAGTGAGTTAGAAACATCAATGAGAGAGAAACTTTGATCAGCTGCCTCCTGCACACCCCCTACTGGGGTTGTGCCCCCAACCAAAGTACATGCCCATGACCGGAATCGAACCTGGGACCCTTCAGTCCGCAGGCTGATGCTCTATCCACTGAGCCAAACCAGTTAGGGTGAGAGAGAGCTTTTAGACAGTTTTAATATCAATCTTTGAGCCAGAAGCAATGATTACAGATAAAGGATGAAAAGAACTTCACCAGGTTTAAACAGGAGGCAGGGAAATAACTTAGGCACGCCCTGCGCCTGGCTTCCTAACCTTGGAGACTGGCTGGCTTCAATTCAGCCCCAGGGCCAGCAAGCAGGACTGAGATTTCTGGAGCCGAGACAAGCTCAGTCCACTCTATTGTCCTCAGCCTATGCCTACCCTCTCCATCATCCCTGTCACACCTCAGGCCCTGGGATGCCTTTTGATGAACATGAAACAGTGTCCGTCCAACCCATTCCTACCCCAGGACAGAATAGAGCAAGGCTGTGCTCTGGCAAAGGCGAGGGCAAAACACAGAGGTGATGCTGCGTCCAAATCTATTGTCTGCATGTCCTCCGGGGATAAAAGAGAGAAATTCTGTACATAATTTTCCAGAGAAACAGAGTATCACAGAGGACCCTGGGCTCCTTCCCTGCCGCAACGCCTTTCTCTGGGGTGGTGAACAGTTTCATTTCCTGCCCGAGCTTTCGACAATGAACTCTAATAACTCAGCCCCTGCTGCCCTCCTGACAGTTGAGTTAAACCCACAGAGCAAAATGTTACAAATGGAATCCCAGGCCAAAGGGGAGTTGCCCACAGGCTCAAATTAACTACCAGTCCCAAGTAGCTAACCTTCACTTATCACACGGAAAGAACTCTGAAGCAAATCCAAATCCATGAGCAAAATTCATCATGCCAGGGAAGAGGCGAGGGGGAAATAAACACCTCAAGTCCAAAGCTGGTTTCCCACTCTCTCTCCTGGCTCCAGGTCCTGACAGAAACTGCATTCATAGCGTCCCTCTGCCTGGAGAGACCAACCTGTTTTCAATGCAAAACTTCTTTTTTTCTTTCTCTTTTTTGTCCTTGAGACCAGCACTGAGCTCACTGAGGAAGTAAGGCCTAAGGGTTTACACCTGCGACCCAAACTTGCCATTCTGTGTGAGATTATTTTAAAAAAAAAAACAAGTTTCTGAACCAATGCCTGTCCTTAGGCCAATGCTTACCAACAGCACCAGCACCGTGGTGGTGTTTTTTGTTTGTTTGTTTGTTTTCAAATGTGACCCAAATTATGACTTGTAATACACCAGACTTCACCTTGACTTCTTTCCAAGTTGCTCCCAAGGCCATCTTTTCTTAACATACTTGGGAGGAGTGGACATCAACCATTAAGCTTCTAAAGATAATGGCTAAAGATGACCTTAGATGACCGCCCAATGTAATTTCTTTGTTTCCTAGATCTTATTCTGTCACAACTTATGCAGGACATGAGAATAACTGAGATGGCCAGGTGAACCCTAAAAAGGAGTCATGGGCTGCTCCTGATAGGGCAGAACACCAAGGTTCCACTGCTACTCCAAGGACAACACATAAAGTGCGTGTCCTTGCCTCATAGTCTGAGCCAACGACAGTAAAGCCAGGGTGGGGCTCATGAAGTCATGGCATACAGCCTGTAAGAACTGAAGTCCAACCCAATTGAGAGTCAACTAAGTAGCTCGTTAAATAATTAAGAGGTTTTAGTCCCAAGCAATTCTCATAGCGGCAGCAGAAAGGCAACAAAAATAATGATACTCTCCTCTCCAGCTCTGACTATTCAATTAGTTTGTTTCCTCACTTTAATTTTTAAAGATTTTTTTTATTGATTTTTAGAGAGGGAGAGAGAAAAAGAAAGAAGCCGCAATGTGAGAGTGAAACACAGATTGGCTGCCTCTTGCAGGTCCCCACTGGGGATCAAGCCCACGACCTTTCGGTGCGTGGGGGGACGCCCAACCAAGGGAGCCACATGGGGCAAGGCTTCATTTTCAATGTATTGTCATGGAGTCTTACATTATAAAGGTAGTGTGCGTGTTTGTATGTGTGTTTGGGGGGGGGGGTCTCCCAAAGATATACACATGCTCCAAGCAAGACAGAGCCTGAGATCTTCACAGAAAAATAAAGAAGAGAGGAGCTAACTAGGTTTCATGACTGCTGGTGTGCTGTGTGCTACAACCATCCTGCCCTCCCTGGGGTACCCAGTAACAGCTGGAGCAGAAGCCATTACCTCGCCCTCATCTCCAGCTCACATGAGGAAGTCTGGACCACCAGGAGTCTGACTAACACACATCAAGGCTAACTGTAGGACTAGGATTCAACCCCAGGTGTTTCTGACCCACAGGACTTCTCATGAGACTAGGATTGCAAAGATGGTGCCCGGGTGATTCAGAAACGCATCCCTTTGCTACGACAGTTCGCTCTTGCACTGCCAATACTCCACTATGACACCCAAGTTGCACTGTGGATTTAGAAGCAATAAGCAGCTCGTAAATCCTGTTAAGCCATAGTCTGTGTCAAAGGTGCAGGTATTAATGCTGAGTCACTGCTATGCTTTGCAGAGATAATACTTTATCCTCCCTGTCCACATACGCTAGCCGGTCAGCGAGGCTGGGAGAAAGATGGCTCAAGTGGAGCTGGGCACCTGAGCTCAAACGAGAGGAACGGCTTCTCTGTCCTGAATTCCCTTCCCCACTCCCACAGCTCAGCAGGCCGCAGTGTCTGCCAGTTTTAATGAGTTATATGCACAGGAACACAGGCCAAATTTGGGTGAATGGAATGCTACCCTTCCCAGTTGTGTCGCATGAAGACTAGTCTTGCAAAATCAGCTTAGAGAAACTTGCTTTGTGACACTCATCTTTCCTACTTTCTGTCGCCATCAATGTAGTCCGGTCTCCTGTTCTTTCACCACTCAGGTGCTGTCTACTAGATGGAGGAGATAAGGTGAGCTCGAAACTAGCTATGATGTAAACTAGTGTGGCGAGTGACACATGCAAGATGCACAGAGCCTTCGACATCTGGGTGGGCCACCAGGGAGGGGCACACAGGTGTTGGCCTTTGAGCCCAGTGTTGTAGAAAGTGTGGCAGCCAGAGCAGGGGAAAACAGAGAGGACCTGTCCCTGTCCCGGGCTGAGGGAAATGCCTAAAAAGACACTACAACCCTAAGTTAACCGCAAAGAATGTACGTTTGCCTGAAGTATGTCTTTTATTCTTTCACAGCCCGAATCTCCAGCCTGTGTCCTTCTTTGGGGGAATTTAGTCTCAATAAGGGAAACCAATCTTTAGAAGACTACTAAGAGGTTACAGAGTAATTTACATTTAAATAGGTAATTACTGAACAAAATCGAAATATAAGTCTAAGGGAATGATTATATGGTGGAATTGAGACAACATGACAAGTGAGGGGCCCTCTCAGAATCTATCAAATCTCATCACATACGGCATATTTTCAAAGTGAATGATCGACACTTCTCGAAGGATTGTGAGAACGACAGGTGATCTGTGGATATAGCATTAACCAACTATGAGTCACAGAATGAGAAAATTATTCCTTTATGAACCCTCTTTCAACTTCTCAAGGAGAAAGTCTCAGTTTGGTGCTAGTAGGTCTTTCATACCTAACACTGGCTAATCTCTACTTTTAACAAGAAAAAAAGTAGGCTTCAGGAACAGACCCTCCTTTGCTTAGTGGTGGCAAGTAATACTATTCATGGCAAGGACTATTTAGAAGAATATCTAGGAGATATAAAGTTTCCATGAAAAAATGTTAGGTAAAAAAAATATTAGGGTCTATATATTTTTTTTAAATATTAAATAAATTCTGGCAAATGTGATAGCTGCCCATCGCAAAAATTTTGAAAGCAGCACATGGATGACCAAAGTTTGAGAGACCCGGTCTCATAAGATGGCTTTACCTTTTGGCTTTGATGGCCCAGAAGCAAAATCTAAGAGTGAGAGTGGGTGGGGAAAGCCAGGCCTGAGCACGGATGGCAGCAGACCCAGGGGCAGGGCATGGCCATGCGGTCCGGCCGCCTTTCCCAAGCAGAAGCAGGAAAGACCTCTGTGACCCAGGGCCCGGGGCCTTCCCTTTGCACAGCACATCACACATGGTCAGCACAGGTAGCAAACGCAGGCATGCATACGTGCTGACATCAGTATCCGGCTCCGGGACTTGGTTTTGCCCCCCGCTGCCCCTGGTAAATTCATCCTCGCATTATAGTTACAGGAATGAACCATTTAAATCCAAATTTTCAAATGCAACACAGCACTCTGTTCTTTTTTTTCCATGACCTATTTACGCTTCATTTAATGCTCAACATCACTGACATCCTTGTAGAACTAATAACACACAAAGCCATATAGCTTTCTTTGGTTAAAAAAAAAAAAGCCAGCGTTATGTAAAATGTGCTTGAAAACATGTGCAGAGAAATGTGAAATCACAATTTTTTTTTGGGGGGGGGAGGGAAGAAATCTTGACTGTCTTTTGTTTTGCCAAAAAGTTAGTTCAGCACCCAATAAAAAAGAAATGATACTTACAGCTTTAAATAGGCAAGACTCACGTTGTCAAAATGCACATATTTTGTTGAAAACAGTCTCCCTTAGGCAGGGAAAACAAAATTGCTGTTAATGACAGAACTTTTTAGATTGTACTTGGAAGAGAAGCGTGTTTATGAGAAATAAAGCTAATGAGTCACAGAGCAAAAGAGGAGTCATTCCTCACCTGATAAGGGACAAGCCCAGAGAGCAGGGCTCACTTATTAAAGGTCAGTCCTGCCCTGTGCTAGTGCCGGGCGACCTCCCGTAGAAGGTGCTTTTGAAATCTTCCAGGTCTGAACAATCACACCCTTAGAGATGAAGGAATGTGCCCCAGGGTGTTTGAGAGTTAAAACCTCACCATTTTTTTTTTTTTTTACTTTTTATTATTTTTTGGTATTCCACCAGCTTTAATACTTTTCTTGGTTGAAATATGCATTGAAACTTGTATGAAATTAATTAATCTGTCCTTATTTCAACATGAATCCATAGTCTACATTGGATGTAGAAATGCCCAGCTGGAAAGTTAAAAAATATTTAGGTCAAACAGGTTATTTGGGATCATGTAAGCATTAAGGAAATACAGCTGCTTAACTGAATGACATTTTAAAAGGAACAAGCCCGAGAAGTTGTCAAGCCTGTTTGTGTGTTGATAAGAGCACAGGATTTAATTACTTGTGGGTGGTGGAGGAGAATCTGGCTTCTAGCACATTTGGTAAAATTTAAACCACATTCTGCTCCAACGACCAATGAGTGCTCAGCAGGACCGACTACATAATTTGCAGGGCCCACTGCAAAGTTAAAATGTGGGACCTGCTGTTCAAAAACTATTAAGAATTTCAAGACGGCAGCAGCATAACATGGAACCCAACGCCAGGCTTTGTGAGATGGCGCGGTCAAACATCCATGCGGCCCGTGACTCCTTTTCCAGCTCCTAAAAAAGCTCTTTCCCACCCAGTGTCACAGAGGTGCCCACACCGCGTTCAAATGAAAATAGATCCTCAAATGCCCCAAACAATATTCCCCTTAACAAAGATTGATATAATTCTGGAATTTCCTCTTTCTCTCTCTGTCTCTTTTTATTTTTTGGCAAGTCTGAACAAGACTTCTCAAAATATTTCAGTTCCTGCTGCGGAGCTAAGCCAAGGGATCGCTTGGTTATAAACAGGCAGTTCAGTATATTGTAAAGGAAGAGGTTAACAATCATCTGAAAGTCAAGGCCTGCAGCCCACCACCGACTGGCTGACCTTGCCACAGTGGCCCTTTCTTTTCTTGTTAATGTGTCTTTCAACACTCAAACAGGATGTCAGCTCTGAGGGAAAGTTCCTGCCCTTTTCCTACCATGAACCCAGAGCTGTTTCCATACCACACAGGAATCCCTGTTACTTCCCAGCGATCGGCTGTGCATTGTGGCTGCACTTCAAAATGAAGCAGATGTATAATACATTAAGAGTAAACACAAACACGCACACACACACACACACACACACACACACACACACACACACACCTGGAAGAGAAGTCGCTCCACAAATTCTGCCTGTGAAATTCTAGCATCTTTTCTCCTTTCTGCATTTGGAAGCTTCAAATGATCCTTTTCGAATTTAGCGATTCTTTCTGGCAATGAAATATGAAGAGGTGACGATTTCCTCCAAATTAGGAGGACATTAACAATTAAGTGTTAATGCGAACACCGTTAACAGTAATGCAATTATAACCGTTTCCCACAAAGGGCAATAGGAAATAATTACTCTGATTCTCAAGTGATAGTTCCAGGAGAATGAGATTCTTGGTCTCAAATTCATTAGGATGGGCTCAGCAGCTCTGAAGCACACCGACAGCTGAAGATAACCCGGCCGCTGCCCGCTGCCAACGCAGGCCCTCTCTAGCCGCCTGCTCTTGCTCCTGAAGTATGGCTGCAGTGGTGGTCCTGGGACCACTAGCTTGCTGTTCCTGAGGCTGCCATCCTGTCCTGAAAAAGGCTTGCCTGAATAGCCATAGATGCCCTGTTAAGCCTCCAAGCTGGACCAAAAGCAAATGACAGCCAATCATCATCGTTGGCACCTAAGTTTGATAAAGTGTATCCCAAGAAATGACTCATCTCCAGTTTCCATATGCATGTCAGCAGTGAGACCTAACCAGAGAGAGTGGTATAACAGCAGATAAACCCTTAATGCCTATCTCAGTCTTATGTGATTAAAATTGGAGGACTACACTGAGAAGCTGATAGAATCAGTCAGCTGCTAATGTTTTCTCCTAATGATGCATAGAGGAAGGTTTAAAGTGTCTCAATTCCATAGCAACCCTCAATTTTAGCAGTTCTTCAACAATCCATAAATCCTTCTCTCCTTTCATTCATCAAAGATTAACATTGCGAATAATGGATTAAAATGAACTTTTGTTAAATTTCATTTCTCTATTCCCTTCTCTGATGGAGGTCCACAAGAAGAATGATAAAACAAAATCAGGAGAAATATCATTTTTTTCCTGTCTCTTTCCTTCAACACAAGCTTGTCTGTTAACCAGTCTGGTGATTTTTGCTTCGCTATCTACTCAAAGCTATCAGAATCTATTCTACTACCACAGGCTCTTTTGAGCCTTGTTACACGTATGGATTAGCATCATGATCTCCTTAAATGCTCCCTCTTATTTCCTTCCTTTCTCCTCTCCTAACTCACCAGGCCTTCCTGGGTGAAGAACCACATGACTCCTTGTTCTTCAAGAGCAGATCTAATTCATTCATGCTTGGTCCTTCATGTCGTCCACGGTTTGGCCCCACTGTACCTATCCAACCACAATTTCAGGATGCCCTGTCAACCTGATTTTCTCACCTGCCCTGTGAACACCCAGCCTCGGGCCTCTGCTGAGTCTCCCTTGGCCTACAATTCCCTCAGGTTTCCACTGGGCTTTGCTTTTCTTTTTCCCAGTGGTTAAGCTCCACTTTAAAGCTTCCACCACCTTCTTAGCCCAAAAAGAACTCTTCCTTTTCTGAGATCCAACAGGACTGAGACCATGTATTTACAGAGATAATCTTTTGTAATCCTGGGCCATGACCCCAGTTGCATTTTATATTCCTGGGCATTGATGAGGACCATGTCTCCCTCATCTCTTTAGCCCTCATTTTAGGGGACATGACCTACAAGTTCATGCTAGTCATTTGAGGATAGACATATCAACCCTCCGATTGAATAATACAGCCTGGATAACTGATAATGAACTACTTCTGCTAATAGGTTAATCACTTGCAAATTATGGTCGGGGCATTGTTGCTTAGTGATACTGGACCACAGATTGTGATGATTCATGATGGTATGTCTTTTACCAAACAGTGCCGAAACGATGTATTTGATAATCAGTTCAGATGTAAATGATAGCCAATGAAAACGGAACTTAAAAATCCAAGAACTCAGTCCTCTCCTTCACTGCTTGACATTATGCCTATAGGGAATAGCAAAGTCAACAATATTACACATGTAGTTGAAGATTTCTCTATTGTTTCTTTCAACATTTAGTAAGTTACTTCTGTGTCAGGATATTTTAGAAATAGCTGATATAAGATATCCTTCCAGAGAGTCCAAATAAACAGCCCTAAGTCTGGACTGGTAATACAAAAGCTCTGGAAATTCTAGGAAAACCTATCATTATTCACAGAAAACACACGCACACGTGAAAAAAAAAAACACCCATACATGTAAAATACAAAGTGTAAATGAATAATTTGTTACTCCAGAATAAATGTAGATGTTGAAGGAAATAAAAACAAAGCCAATCTTTCACCCTGCTCAGAGCTAGTTTTACCTACAGTCATGGGGCATCTTGCAAATTTAGGAACTCACAAAACCAGTACTTCCAAATACTGTTTTTATCAGAACAGAATCATTTAAGGGTCTGTGCTTGCAACGAATTAAGACCATGTTTTTCTCAGTTGCTACAAGTAATAATGTGAATAGTATTAGGCATGACAAAAACTGTAACATTTTAGCTGTTAAAACCCTAGAAGTTAGTAAAGGTCTCGAGATACTTTTCTCAGAACCTAGAGGAGAACATGAGATAGTTTTCACATTCCTGGTTGCTCATTAGCAACCATCACTCCACAGCTTTCATATTAAAAGCATGGGCGCTTGAAGACTTTAGTTCTTAATAAACTTTGCCCAAGAAGCATGCATCAAGTGACAGGATAGTGCTTTCGGGGGGACTTGTCAGACTGTGCAACAGGATCCCACGGACCTGTCTCAATCAAGTTAATTAGAGACATCTGCAGCACAGAGCTCAAGCGCGCCTAGCCCTGGCAGCTTATTTGCACCAAAAAGGTACAACTCATGTGGGAGGTAAGAGGGCTAGAATGACAAACAGATAGCAATCAGTAACATGAGCCAGCACAGTCATCTGAGCACACTCACTGCTGAAATAAAGCTGGTAGGACCAAGGGATGCAAATGTCAAGCCGATGAAAAGGCTCAAGGATATCTGAACAAACCTTTGATATTCTTAGCCCCTGCAGGAATCTCAACACTGTAAATGGAACCCCCTCCACCCCCAACCCCAGCACCTGCTTGAACTCTTCATTCACCTATGCATTATCTCCCGGGGTTGCTCACACTCATTCCAGGGACCCTGACCCCTGTTTTTCTGCAAACAACCCTGCCCTCTTCCAAGATGTTGTTACTGATGGCGATCCAGCTCAGGGGCATGCTCTGTTTCAAGTTGTAGCCTTTGTACAGCTGACACTGAAACTTTTTGCCTCTGGTACTTATACTCCACAACTCAAATCTTAGCTCAAGAAAGCCACATCATTCCCCCATGCTGCATTCCAGGGTTTTAGCAGTCTAGCTCTATAAAAGTTAGTGGAGTTTGAGCCTTTAAAGAATTTCTTTTATTCACCCTCTTTTTTGGATAGCATTCTTAAATCCCCCAAAAATGACAGCAGCCAGCTTCTCACGGATTGCACTACTTCTGTTCTGCATACATACATTAAGAAGAGCTGGATGTCTTTCGCCAATGACACGTAGGCTGTTCTCCCTGTTATTACTATTGATGCTGTCGTGTGTTAATGTTAACTACAGCTCACTGGAGAGGCTGACAGAACTATGCCCAAAGCCAGGAACTGTGGCTGTGATAGACCCAATTTTCAAAGCTGAGTGGATCTGAACATCCAGTTAGCTTAGTCATCTATAATTTGGTGTGGGATAGATGTCATACCATGATGTACTCTTTCAGCTCTGGAACACATTTCGGTTCAGTGTTCTAATTCATTAACAACTACTAGTGGCCCGGTGCATGAAATTTGTGCACATTAAAAGGGGATTAATTAGAGAAAATATTTTAATATTGCTATTTGCCCTTTATAATAGAAGTGTCAGAGATGAAAGAAAATTAGTAAAATATATATGAAAATCTTCCTCCTGTCAGAGTCTGGGGTGTGCTGCACGACCCAGAGTCAAGTCCCCACATAACTGTGGTGCCTCAAAATCATGCGAGACCCAGACCCAGCCAGCCCCACCCTCATTGGGTGGGATTCAGACCTAGTCGGCCCCACCTTGTCAAGTCCCACCAGGCAGGGGGCGCAACCTCAGGCCCCTGCTGATTGCTCCTTAAGGCTCATTATGGGAACTCGGCCTCCGCTGTGGGCGCAGCCATCTTGTGTTACAGAATCCCTGCCTCCGCTGTGGGCACAGCCATCTTGACCATTACAGTGTGATGGTCAATTTGCATATTCCCTCTTTATTAGATGTTTTCATGTTATCTTAACATCCACTTAGTCAATAAACCACTTTCATGGTTTAGCTGTAGAGTTCCATAAATGACTGATTGTAAGCTGGTGGCCTGTGGACCAATGACAGCTCCGAATGTCTAAGTTTTGGCCAGCTCGGCGTTGCAGAGTAATCTGAACCAACATTTAGAAATCCAGAGATTCCATATATAGCACCGACTTTGGCCTTCTTGTGAAAAATTACAAGAGCTGGCTGCTTCTTTCATGGACATGTTCTGCTAGAACGGATCAGCAGCCATCCCTTTCTACAGGACCCTGACGCCCCCTCTTCATGGACCAGGCCTGATTTTCTCACTTGGATATCTCCCTGCTTGTGGTAGCATATAATTTTGTACCCCATGCCAATGAACCTCTCTCTATCACTTCTCAGAGTTTGCCACATAATCAATATTTTACAGCTTTTTGTCTACACAGAATAGCCTGAATAAAGTTTTCAAGGATTTCAGACAGTCTGACTTCCAATTTTGAATGTAAAACTTTCCCAGAGGATCAGAAACCCTTGTTGAGTTTTCCTCCAAGCATAACTGATACTATACAGTGAGGTGTCATCACGCATCCATGCACCTCCACACTGGCAAAGAGGAATGGCTCCATTGCAATTCTCCCACCTATGGCATCCTGGGATGGCTTTACTGTGTTGGAGAGCCTATCTCCAGGCCCCCAACTTTGCAGTCAGGCACCAGGCCTATCGCTATCAAATATTGGCTAATAAAAGGAATATGGCTTCAATCTTGTTAAATCTATTTTGGAAGGAAAATCAGACATTCGGCCACCATGGTTCAGCCAAGAGATCCTCACTCTGAAGACAGAGAGCAGACCAGCAACTGTTGCAGAATGATGCTGGCTGACCTGCCAGCGGCGGGGAGCAAGGAGAAGCCATGAAGATCAGACAACGTAGACGCATGATTATTCAAGGCCATTCTAAGCGAAAGGACAAATGATGGTAACTCAAAGGCCATTCAAGGGCTATGAAATTTCCAGTAACATCACTGCCTATTAGAGGAATACTTCCTGCCCCTGGGTTCACATAGTGACTGTGCAATTTGAGGTTACTTCCTACCTCTATACTGTGACTGCTCCATACAAATAAACTTCTGGACTAGGGGGTTGACTTTGACTGGGAAATGACTACTACTAAGTTATTAAGGCTGTGTCCTCATGTTACTACCTGTGGCATTTGTAACACGCTCCCTGTTGAACAGAGGTGCTATGGTGGCATGATGAATAGACAATCCTTTTCTCTCCCTGTAAGTTATACAGCATTACCTGTGAATAATTCATTTGTCTTTGTGAATGAACACACGATCTTTTCAAACAGGTACCCGTGCAGCCTCCCGCCACTCTTATGAGGTGGTAATCATTTCACGGACTTCACACCTACCCAGCTATCAGTATCGGACCTCAGCTGGCTAAGTGGGAAGCGGCAGATGGTCTGTAGGGCTCATTAATGCCCTGTGAAAATTTAACGTGAAAACTATCTAAGGGTTCTGGTGGAGGATGGCGGTTCATGTGAACTTTCCTAGAGACTCAAGAGAATATGCCACTGCTGTCCATGCCAAAGGATTGGTGAGGATGCTAGGAGAAAAGCGTCAGAAGATTTTAAGGATTTTAGTGGCACAATATGTTCAAAGTGCTTCAGAAGTTATTTTAATCTGTAGCAATGCTAAGGGGACCAGGGCCCAAAAAGCCAGTAATAATGTTGAGGGCTGCTCAAAGACTATGACAACAAATCCTTGAACAACAACCCTCTAACCTTGCCTAAGATTTGTACCTCTAAAGATAGATTGGTCTAGGGTAGTGGTCGGCAAACTCATTAGTCAACAGAGACAAATATCAACAGTACAACGAATGTAATTTCTTTTGAGAGCCAAATTTTTTAAACTTAAACTATATAGGTAGGTACATTGCTATTAACTTAATTAGGGTACTCCTAAGGCGTAGGAAGAGCCACACTCAAGGGGCCAAAAAGCCACATGTGGCTCGCGAGCCACAGTTTGCCGACCACGGAGCTAGGGAATCCACAACCTTATTGCAGATTCCTCATAAGGACATCCTGTTTATGCCACCCCGACGTGAGAAAGCCCTCTGGATTGTTCTACCTGAGATTACACTACTTCAGAGCCTTAGAACACCCAGGCTGAGTGAGCTGTTTCTGGAGCAAGGGGACATTGTTAATTAATATCAACACTTCGCAGATCCTTCTCAAATGTCTAGTGTTGAAATATTTTACAAGGGTGAATTTCAAACTGTGTTCATGTTTTTCACAGCTTGGTATCTGTTTGAAATGGTATAGTTTGAAAATCAATAAAACATGAGATAGAAGATACCAGGGCGGCTTGAGAATTTATAAAGAACTACACTCTTGAGTACATAATACTTAGAATGAAAATATGTAAACCTTTACAAGTCTGTATTTTCATACTCCCTCATAAAGCAGGGATCCACTGCTGTTTTACTGATAGGCAAAGCTAGCAACTGGCTTGTTTAGAGTTTCAAAAAGGATCCCTCTATTCCTCCTGTTTCTCCCCTCTGGTTTAGTTAACTATAGAATAAATGAAAATGACCACTTCATGAGAGTATCTGAGTAGAATTAGGGTTGAGGGGAGGGAATACTTCATTATCTTTTCATCAAATCCAATTCCTAGAATTTTATGTGTCAGGATCCTTCAACTCTAACTCCCTAAAGGAAGTTTCTCTTCTTGGCCCATTTAATTGTCTTTATTGTCTTTAAAATGTTTATATTCTCTCCCTCTCCCTCTCTCTCTCTCTCTCTCTCTCTCACACACACACACACACACACAACCACCCACACACAATATACTTTTATTGGAATTATATCCATGTTGCTGTTGCTACTATGTACAACAGAGGCATATCCCTTTCGTGTTTATTTTATTCTGATTCCCTCATGAAATAATTTGATGCGGTTCACAAATAAGAATCAGACCTAGTGAAACCATTAGATCTTAAGAGATCTTAAAAAACAAAAAAGCCAAAAATAAAGAGGATGGGAAGTCAATTACAATGAAAAACAACTTTAAGTCATATATTTGCTTGCCTGAGTGTTTCTTTATTTAGCCTGTAGTACTATGTGCTAGTGGGGCTGGGGCTGTGCAGTGAACAGCTGAGGCTGTGTGGCAACTGACCATGAAACCTAACTGAGCTTCCTAGTGGCCAAAGCAAAAAAATAAATAAATAAACACAATGCATCACACAGTTTCAAAGGGAGGTACTGGCTTATAGAGAAAGTTCTCCTTGGTAAGAATCTAAGGAATAATATAACAAATAGGCCAATGCATATAAAGAAGATACTAAACAGAATAATAAGAATATTAAAATATAAATATTTGAGTACCTACCCTTAAGGCTTTCTCTTCTCCTAAAATAGATTAGATATCACCTAATCTTTTGAACTAGGTGATCAATAGAGTAAGAGCAGGAGAAACCCTTATCTTTCTGGACTGCTGAAAGGCACAAATCTAGAGCTAAAATTGCATGTGCAACAAAGAACAGGAAGGTATTACTGCTTTAGAAAATGTTCTATATTGTATTTGTAATGAAATTTCTGGCAATTACACTTACTACATTCCTTTGTTTTTCAGGTTTCTTTTGGTGATACGTGCTATGAGTCTTTCTCTATATAACCTGATAGTAATGATGAACTGCCGGGTGAAAGGTTTTCCAAGGTGTGGCTTGACTAATTTCTACCTGCACAATTTCCATTTTACAGGATGGTGCTCATGGGACTAATCTAGGGCACAAGATGTGAATGTGTTTTTGTTTTGTTTTTTTCTAACTTAGGTAAGAGCAAGTACCTCCAGACCTTTAATTGCATACTACTTTATTTGCTAAATTATGCAAATCAATACACCCTAAGTCAAATACATACCTATTCCAAAGAGAGTTCCCCTTGGTTTTGAAACTCACTTTAACAAGCTATCAATCAGAGGCCGATTTTAGAGGTAGCATAACTGATTGGTAGCAGTGGGATTTCTGGCCATTTTTAGTGATAACCACTGCAATATAGGAGCAGGTTTTTAATTCCTGGGAAAGATAAAGCTCGACCAAAAAAAAAAAAAAGTGTAATTTTTCTGTTGTTATATTTAAAGTTATTACTGACAGCTATATAATGCCATGATAGAAATGCTACTCATTATGTCATACCTAATAATCCACATGTGTCTCATCACACAGCTGTCTGCTATACCCTGCTGCCAAAGAGAACTCCTGGCTTCCCGTCCTCAGCCAGCAGTTAATAAGCACATCAAGCACAATGGCCAGCCAGCTATGGAGGAAGGGCAGGCAGGCAGGGGAGCCACGGGCCTGAAGACCTAGGCAGGTAATGTTCTCACCATTATTCAGGAATGTTTAGTTGCTTGCTCAAATTCATCGTTAACAAAGGGCCTATTTCCCACAGGTCTGCACTGTGTAATTAGCAGCAACAAACACTGCCCCTGCTCAGGTCAACCTATGGGATTAGTTACAAAGGTTTTGTAAATTTCAGAAGCTATCTACACAGATGTCTGAGAAAAAACACACAAACACACAGAACAGCATAATGGATGCAGCCAGAGCCATTAAGCAGTTTAGGATTTGTGAGACTCAGACAACCAATACATTTTATGGGGGAAGTCATAAAAGTCAGACAGGAAAAAATATATAGCATGAAAGTTGCAAACTTCTAGACAGCATGTAAAAAATGCCGAAAAGTGGCAGGGCAAAGGAATAAACATACCGACCAGAGCTCATCAGTCTTAATAAATAAGACAGGGTCACCTGAGTTTACTTCTGGAACCAATAAAGTCCCCTAGTATCTAATTATTTTTATAAAAGGATTGAATTTTTTTCATGCTCCCATTTACTGTTGTCATTAGACTGGTTCATACTTCATTAGTCTGCTTTCTAAAATGAAACTTTCATTAATTTATGGAAGTTTTTATACTTCCCTAAGGTATATATGCTCCAAAACATGATTATTTTGTTTTATATATAATATAAAATATATAACATATATTCTCTAAAAACATAATTAAGCAATGCTAACCTTCCAACCATGAATGTATACTATACTAAAAGCGATGCAAATGCATGTTGATAATTCGTACGATTGAAAGACCTCAAATTAAATCATCACATTGTACGTTTTAAATATCTTACAGTTTTGTCAATTATACCCCAATACAGCTAAAAACATAAATAAAAGCCTTTGATCCAAGAAATTAATTTTATTTTAGATTAAAAAAATAATTTGTAAGTGAAGTGGTCTGGAACAACTTGTGAATAAAAGTTAAGGCTAATGACCTCATGGTAACAATGAATTACTCTAGTTTGTAAAGATTTGTTCATGCTTAGTAAATAGCACTGCTCATTTTTTTATGATCATCATTAGTGTTTAATAAACAGGTTGGCAATTTTCAATTCAGATGTCAAAACTTTTGTATAGGTTGCCAGCAAAAATAATTAATAAAACACCTCTAACCCCAGGGTAAATATGTAAGCAAGTGCATGATAATGGATAATAAAAATAGCACTTCCTTCTACATCTAGTGCTAATTAAAATCTGATCAGATTAATAATTGAGCAGTGCCCAGGCTACCCTTGATTTTTCTCGTCAGGTTTCATTGTTCGACACAAATGCACTGACCTCAATAAATGAAAACATATTTTTATAAAACCTAAATTATAGCGATCCTTATTCAGGACAAAGAGTGATTTCCTGGTGCCATGGGGTTTTGAGGTTATAGGAGATACGTTTTCTAGGGAGTCAATCATTGCCACTGCTGTCCATGAACTAGAAAGCACCAGAAAAGTGCATGAGACTTTTCTTCAGAGGTTCCCCCACCAAACACACAATGCCCTCCCTGTGCAAATCCCAATTAAAACAAAGGAATGATATTGCCTACCCATGTTCCGAGTGAGAGTGTGCCAGGCACGCTGCTCGAGCTTTCTAGGTACCATCTCAAATTTTCCCAGCACCCTGATGAATAGGAGTATTACTGGCCCCATTTTTCAGATTAGGAAACTAAATCTCAGAAATCTGACTCCAGAGCCCCCCTTCTTAATCTGCTACATGCAAAGAAATCATATACCAGTAAGTACATTTTGAAAAACAAAATAAAGGAAATAGGGCTTCCAGAATACAATACTTGGCAGCAATCTGAAAATATTCTCTTATAAAAAAGTAAAATACCCAAATTCATCTAAATAGTACTACTTTCACTCTACAATGCAAGGTCTAAAAAAAACTACAAGTACTTGCTTCTATCGGTTTTTAAGAAGTCATTAGAAAATACAGAATCCACATGTCCATATAAAAAGTGCCCTACAGATATGCTTCACAGATATAAGGCTCTATGAAATTGGAAATGCCAACATTTTACTATTTTGACATGACTCATAAAATACACATTAATGCTCAAATTTAAGAATTTTTTTCCATAAATCAAGATATGGCTTGAACTATCTGCATTTTTACCCAGTCAACATTCACTCTTTTTATTTAAAATTAAATTGAAGCACATTGTATGTGCACCTTCTTGCCCTATGAAAGATGTATTGGAGATGCTCTCTGCCCCTAACGAGTTCAGTGACAAGAACCAAGAAACACCAACAATCAATTACCCACTATACCATATGGTAGAGTATAACAAAGGTTAGAATTCATTTTGTTAAATGTACTGCACCAGGCTCCATATAAAGCAGTTTTGTTTGCCATATGATATCAAGTGTAATGACACAGACTCTGCCCTCCAAGGCATTCTTGTGGGAAAGGAAAGGTGTTCAATAAACCAGCTATGTGGACACCTGCTTCCCTTTGGTAAGTGTGTAAAAGGCAAACAAACCTTACAGGAGTGCTTCACAGGGGCCTTCCCAGAAGCCACAGCTGAAGCAGAACCAAACTGCTGAGACACTGGGAAGACTGGGCTTGAGTGGGCAAAGACAGAGATAGGGAAGAATGAAGTGAGACATGTACACAAATCTCAGATGGAAGGAAGCTTTGGATGCTGAAGCTCTGGGTGCTATTAATCACGAGCCATCTTGACTCTGCAATGATAAGGGGTGATCTTAGGTTTTTCAACATAGTCAGACCTGAGGCTGGGGAAGTGAGTCTGATAGCTAAGTGGGGGATGAAGAGAAGTTGGGGAAAGCAAATCACAGACTCTTGAGGGAAATAGTCCAGGAAAGACTAACTGAGGGCTTGCACAGGGCCTGGTAAGGGGAGTGGAGAGGAAGGGAAGGATTAAGAGATGGGGAAGCCAACTTTCCAGGATGGGTGACTGCTCAGAAGTGAGCAGAAAGGAGAACTTGATGACTGAAATCAGAATCAAGGGAAGGAGATAGCCCTCAATGACGGAACAACTGAGGAGAATTAGGTTTGGCAGACAAGAGAAATAGGTATGGTGACGGGCTTCCTGAGTTTAGGAGCTGACAGGGGAACATCCTGGGGAGAGTCATGCATTTAATTAATTCAGCATGTATGAACTGAGCTCCTATAATGGCAGGCACCATTCTGGAACCTGGAGATACAACAATGAACACAACAGACACGAGAGGTGTGCAGCAGGCAATGGGGAATTAACATCTCCTGCTGAGAGGCAAAAGCCAGAAATAAGGACTGAGCATGCCAACTGTAAAAGAGGAGACCCCGTGGTTCTCCTAGATTCAGGAGCGTTTCAGGAAGGGAAGAGATGGGCTACGAGATAGGCTCTGAATGCTGGGGTGGTTGGGAGTGACCGCCTGGCTCCAGGAGAAGTGGGATCAGTGGGTTTGACAACAAGGGTTCCATCAGTTCCTAGTTCCT
>NW_006284238.1:1604501-1617788 GCF_000327345.1 Myotis davidii
AGCGGGGAAGAAATAATAGCAAGTGTGCCTTTAAGATGTTTGGTGGCAAAATAAAAGGCGGGTGGTATTTTTTGCGCCTAGTTTTATACCTACTTCTCTGAGAATTCAGAGAAAATAGTGATTCCTCCTGACTAGATCTGGAAATGCATATGGTAGTAGGGAGTGAGGATGTTCCCTGCATATAGGAAGAGAAGCAGAAAAACAGACGATGAAGGGTCAGGGTAAAAACAGAGTTTACTCACTGTCCTACAAATATAATTCTAAGTTAAATTTCTGAAAAAGACAAAATGTGCTACATAAAAAAGCTTACTATTCTGTTTTAAATAAATACATTTATCTGTTGTTCTGGGGATACAAACTTAGCCTTGGCGGGTCCGCCACCTGAAAATATTCAATTTTAAGACGAGAACACAATAAACCTCTTGTTTGAACAAGGGCATGCCAAGCTGAGGATGGTGGATCCCTGACCCCACCCTCACCCCCGGGTCCTCTTCATCTGCTCTCTGCAAAAACCCAGCTTGTGGGAACCACATTAAGGATGCCTCAGCTGGATTGGGCCTCCTGCACTGGGAGCTGCCAGAGCACTAAAAACTCATGACATCATTTGTGCAATGTAGCCTGTGATGGCAGAAAATGAAGCTGGTATTTATACAGGGTATTAGAGGAGGACCCTCCCGTGCCAGGCTTAAGATGACAAAATGTCAGCCTCAATCATCTGACAGGCTTTGGTCTCCCTCTGTAACCTCTTTCTTTTTGGCTGCTCTTTTTTTTATATACATATGACACTAACAGAAAAATAAATTGAAAAGAGCACTGAGGCAGAGTATATTTCACGCACTGGTGCCAATGTTTCATATCTCATGAACCTCGGAAAACAATTCGTAGAGCTAATTAGTTTACAGTATTTAAGCAGCTTGTTCCTCGTCTTTAATCTTCTTTATGCAATACTGTGAACAAAGCCATATTATCTTCTGATTTTTTTTATACAGTTCAACAAATATAATCTCCCTTTTCTTTTTAGAGATTACTTCATTTAGACATCAAACTATGTTGTTGTTGTTTACCTGGGGAGAAGGGATATATATAGACTGGCATCCATTCACATAGGTATCAATGGTCTGCCAGATCCACCCAGACCCTAATCCTCTTTGTTGTCATGGAAGCCACCTGGCTTAATTATATTTACAGTTTTCAACGTTACCTCGTGGCAGGCAGGTTTTCCTAAACTTTGCACAGAGTCCTCAATCCTAGCCATAAGTCACATCTAGGCTGCTGTCTCTTCTCAGATTTGGGATAGTGACAAGGTGATCTCGCTTTACCTGCACAGAGCACCAGGTCCCTGAGGCATGGAGTGCCCACCGAAAGAGCATGGCACACGGGCCCTCATGACTGACACCCACGCGGATGGAGAGAGAGACATGCGTGTACAAATTAGTTGGTGGAGAGGGGGAAGCAAGGAAGAACAGAAAACTTAACCTGGGAAAGTTTTATCTTGAAATATAACTCATCAAGTATGACTTTTAAGAGACCTTTTTGTGCTTTCCTATTCTTGATATGTAGCTACTTCATTGCTAAGCTGCTCTCTGCCTATGACATATTAGTCCCAAACCAGACAACTGAAAAGGGAGATTTAATTTGTTAAGGCTGGTGTTAAAAGAACTATTTATCTGGTGGGTGACAGCACACACGTAACTCCGTGCACTACCAAGGGTTTGCAGCAGTGTGATTCCCTGAGAGAGACCCTGGCCAAGTGGCAGAAAACCTACTTTAGACTTTTTTATACATTTGAATCCACATTATTACAGAAATTTTATAGTCTCAGTAAAAGACAGTACTTGGTGCAAATTTTGATTTTGCTTGCCTGAGAACTATTTACCGTCCCCTGGTACCGATCTGCCTTAAAGTTCACTCTGTCCTTAATTGTCAAGCAGATTCATGGGAACTCCTAATTAGTGCAAAACAGGTAACACAGCTGCGACTTTGCAACTGCTAAACACCTTCAGCATCTCTATCAAGCTGAGCTCAGGAGCTCTCTCTGCTCCCCTGCCAAGGTTAATGGCTTCCAGTCTTCTGAGAATTATGGAGTAAGGTGCCCACAGGAAGAGGGGACGGCCGGTTCTCCAAACCCCTGCTTCTCCCGCTCATCGAGTCAGCACAAAAAGTGCTGGGTTTTAGCCGTGATAACACAGGAGAAATTTTTTTCTCACTGCACAAGTCACAAGTTGAAGATCTGATTCACAACCACTAAGGAAGATTTAAATAGATCCAAAGCATTAGACATTGTGCATGCAGTCTGCTGAAATGAGAGGGACTAATTGAAGAGCTGGGGTGACATCAGATGATCTCTTGAGAATTCATGTGAGTTTCAAATATATGAGTCAATGACATAAACTATCATTGCCCCCAAGATTTTATTTCTAAGAGCTTCGGCACTGGGAGTAAGACCACTAGGAAACCCAGTGCTGCCACTTTACAACTCTATGAGCCCAACTTAATTAAATAGGACAGTGGTAAAGGATTACAGAGACAGTGCATCTAAAGCCCAGGGCAGCTAGTAGGACACAGGGAAGATGACGAGTTATTATTGTTGTGTCAGTTATGATTCTTTTGCATTTGCATCACAATTCAGAGACAGTGGTGTTTGCCAGCAAAAGCTGTAATGACCCAATTGCGGTGCATATAGAAAAGGAACCAGATCTTAAAAGTAACGGTGCCAGAGAGAGCCAAAGAGGAGAAAAATGGAAGATAAGAAAGCAAAAGTAGTTAAAAGAAAATAATAAATATTTTTCAGGACCAGGAAAAAGAAAGAAACATTTAAGGGGAGGGTTCTAATTCCTCAGCCTGTTCCTTTTCCTTGAACTTCTATTGGAATCCCTTTTCTGCATCTTAACTCTGCCTGCACTGCATGGCCCAGGTTGGCCAGCTTCAACTTACAGGTGTCCCGAGGTAGAAACGGGTGGAGAGCCCTAACCAGTTTGGCTCAGTGGATAGAGCATCAGCCTGTGGACTGAAAGTTCCCAGGTTCGATTCCTGTCAAGGGCATGTACCTTGGTTGCAGGCACATCCCCAGTAGGAGGTGTGCAGGAGGCAGCTGATCGATGTTTCTCTCTCACTGATGTTTCTAACTCTCTATCCCTCTCCCTTCCCCTCTGTAAAATAAAAAAATCAATAAAATATATTTTTTTTTAAAAAAAGAAATGGGTGGAGAAAAGAAAGTTTCCTCTTAGCTATGAAGAATGAAAAACATTAAAATGCAAAGTCACTAATGAAAGAAAGCAAGACTATAGGCGCATTTCACAGTAGCGAATTCTCAGGCAGACATGAAAGCCAGCAAGCCACCCCCCTGAGGCGCACCAGGATAATGTAAGTGTTTCAAGTTTGCGGGATGACAGATAAACAGCTAGCCTTGCTCCTACTGAATGAATCTCTCTTTTTTTCAGGGCAGAAATGTTTGTGGTAGAACTGGTCCTTGGGAAAGAAGAATTGATCTCTTAGCTTTTTGTGTTGGACCGGAAATAATTATTGCCATACCCACTTCCTATGGATTATGTTCAAAAGCTGCAGATACTCATTTATTCTGTCTTCACTGTAATCTATAGGGAACTAATCGGAACTGGGGTTTGCTTCACCGACTCTCACCTATTTTAAAAGTCAGGTTTAGCAGGGAAGAAAAAGTCAGAGAGATGGACCAAGAAAGTGTGGGTCAGGTAATATTCAGAAATCCTGAGGAAAGTAATGAAAAAAATGACAAGAGGTTATGGAGTGGCAGGGGTTTCTATAGTTCACCCCTATTCACTATCTTCTCTTTCTGAGCATGTGCATACCCCCCTAACACTCCCCTGGCCCCCTACACACACAATAGTTAGGCAGAGTTGTGACAAGAAGTTGAATCACTTGTGGGCTAAAGCAAACCCCTCAGCGTTCTTTTACATGGAGATTTGTATCGAGATGACAACGCCACAATATTGACGCAGCCTTAGAGGCTATACTGAGGCACTGCATGGTGAACGGTTACCTGCAATACTAAGCTTTGTCATGCTTCTGAGATCCTAGGGCTGTTTGTTACTGAAGCACAACCTACCCCATCCTGAAAATAACATGTATTATTCTTCAGCAGGGAAGACCCAGGGGGAGTAACTCTGAAAAGGCCTTTAGGATCTCCTTACTGCCTTTTCCCTGTGGGCTGGCAATGTTCCAACACTCTGGCCAGTCTGCCTCCAGTATCTCTCATTCAGATCTCCTCACTGCTGCCAGAGCATTCTAAGACCCACATCTGTTCACATCTGTGTTCGAAGCTTGGTGGATTTCCCTGAGACAAAGGATAAAGAACAAATTCCTTTCCCTGGCCGCTGCTGGTCAGTGGTTAGAGCATCTATCACTTCAGGGTCTTGGGTTTGATTCCAGGTCAAGGGCATGTACATGGGTTTCAGGTTCAATCCTCACTGTGTGGGGGAGGCAACCAATTGAAGTGTCTCTCTCACATGGATGTTTCCCTCCTCCCTCTCTCCCCCTAACCCCTCCCTTCCACTCTCTCTAAAAATCAATCAGGTGAGGATTAACAACAAAAACAACAACAACTATGAACAAACTCCTTGGCATAAAAGCCAATGACCACAATAATCTGGCTCCCAGAGTTTCCAGTGTTACTTTTGCAGTGGCACCCTCGCCATATTCCTGTCCCAGCATTACCATAGAGTCACATTTTGCTGTGCTCCGTGAACTGTTCCACAAGCGTCTGTGGGTAATGCTCTCCCTCCCTTCCCCTGGTGAGCCTGTCATCAACTTCTGGCAACAGTCCCTTCCTCTGGGAGGTCTGCAGCTCCTGTCCTTGCTCAGCGCTCTGTGCCTTCTCTCACAACACCACACACTGTTCCTTAAAAATATTCTCTTGCCTGCCTCCTCCCACTAGATGGTGAGTTGCTCAAGGCAGGAATTGATTCCCTTTTGTTTCTCCCACAGTACCTAGCACAGTATTGGACAAACCGTTGGTATTTGCAGAAATCCTGAACAAATACAGGAAGGAAGGAATGTGTGGGTGGATGTGTTCTTGACAGTACTAATAAGAGGACAGGAGCAGAGTAGAGGATTGTGGGATAGTAATAGAAAATAAATTTAAGCAGCTAGGATGGTGTCAAATTATGAAGACTGAGAATCTTTTATTTGATCCAAAAGGTGATAGGGAGTCGCTGTAACTTCTTGAGCAGGGAAAAGATGCAATTTCCGTCAGCCTCCTCGCACCTTGTGACCTGAATGGCAGCTCTGTTTGTACTGCTTTTGTTCCCTCTTTGACTATAAAAGCTCCCAGAAAACAGGGGCTATGACTTCATCATATTTGTGTCCCCTGTAGCACTAAGCACAGTGTTTGTATAACAGGTGTCAACAAATATTTGCCGAATTTAATTCTAGAAAAATTACTCCCTATGCTGTGAGGTTGGAGAAACCAGCTAGCAGGCTGTTGTGTTGTACACAACATTAGATGGGAAATGGACTTCGAGGGGGTAGTGCCTATGGAAATATGGAAGCAGAAAGCGAGGACAGTCTAACAGTCCCATTGCCAGCTTCCAGGGCCTCTAAAAAAATTAACGTTTGATTGGAGCCCGTGGTCCTGCAAAAATGGTGGTATACTTACAGTACAAATGCTGGGGGGAAGGCTTGTTTTTCCCATGGAGAAGGTGAGTTTTGTGCTAGAGCTGCGGCTTCTAAAGTGACAGTGGGTCAAACAAGAAGAAAGTGTACCACAGCTACAAGCAGCTAGAACGCGAGCTGTGTGCAAGTTTATCCCCCATCTCGGGAGGTGGTTACACTTTTTATTGATTGATTCATCTACTCGTCCATTCATTTCAGATTTACAAACTACATTCACTGTGCAAGTCAGTGATGTTTCCAAAGCTTATTCTAAACTCTATTTGGATTTACTGTCCATTTCACCTTGACCTTTGTCACTTTATTCCGCAAAGGCAAGGATGATAAATGAGGTAAAGGAGTAACGTGCCCATGTCTCGTCTTGTGTTGGGTTGCCCAAATATCTCTGGTTATTCATGATCAAGTGGAGTTTGCAGGGACCACCTCTTGTTGAAGTATTATTATTATTTTCAAAATGGCTATAGCTGTCAACATGTAGTCCTTAAAACATCTCATTATTTAATGAATCCCAAGTCCAAAACTGAACTCCATTCTGCTGGTTTTACTGTGAACCTCTTAAGACACACACACACACACACACACACACACACACACAGTCACTGACCGAGTAAAATGATATCCTTAAAAGAAATATTAAGAGGGAAAACTGAAAATCTCCTTTAAAGAAACTGTCCACAACTTGAATCTCAGGGATACAGTCTTAAATCTTCCAAAGTAGAGTATGTTGGAGACAGAATTCAAGTATACATAGTACAAGGTAGGGCAAAAGTAGGTTTATAGTGGTGAAACACAATTTATCCCTGTATTATTTATTATTGTATTTTCCATATGAATGACTGTAAACCTACTTTTGCCTACTTCTATATAGTAACAATATAAGCAATACCATGGTTACGGACATACTCAATATGTCACTTCACCGATAGCAAACTCATGTATTGAGCCAAACAAAATTTAAACAAAACTTCACAGATTTAAAATAGCATTGGTCTTAAAAAATACCCAAGAAAGTAAAATTCCTGTGTGACCTGAGAAGGACCCTGAAACTTCTGAACATTTCTGGGTTGATAGGACTCACACCTCTACCCATGAGGTCTAACATCCATGTTTCAGTCCTGCAACTGAACTCGATGAAGTGTTCAAATCAGTATTGTGACAAAAGGAGGAAAAGCACACACCCATGGTGAAGACTATGCCTTCCCAGAATGTTTGTTTTTAAGCCATCCCACCCACACCTTCAATTAAATAATTATTCTTTCTCGATGAATCACACTACACTTTCCAATACAGAAACACCAAATCAATCACTTCAAAGGAAGTTAAGCATTTCTTGCATGGTCACCCTGCAGTCCTGAGATGCCAGTGGAGGATATAAACTTCACCTCTCTTGAGGGGCGGGGCTGGCCACCACCTACACTCCAGAGTCATCAGACATAGGAGTTGCCTGGGGGGTCCACTAAGTGTTGACTCCTGTGTGTTACTGTACATGAAGAAAGCTGATACAGGTAAAGTAGTCTACATGTGCACACACAAGGCCAACGCATGACTGTGGATGCTGAGATGTACTTGCTGAGCCAGCATTCATTGAGGAAAAGAAACACTGTATTAATCCCAGTTGCATAAACTGCATCATGACACTATCTTAACCATTCCAGAAGCATTATAGTTCTTTTCAGAGGTGCTATTTATTACACATTTGAAACAGAATGAGATTTCATTCACCTTTTTCCTCGATAATCCTAAACCCCAGCTCCAAGATAGCAAACTGAGTTTTATGCCTGCTTAGGACTTAAGAACACGTTTTACATTGATTCTCATTCAAGCCACATCTTGACATGATTTATGAATTAGGGAGCACAAGTGTTATCAGAATTCAGTTACAAATGTTCAGGGCCTCTTGGCTTTTTCACCACTCGGGATAGGAAAAATGCTGGATTTCCAAGGTCCAGCCAATATGCCTCTAAGGTAATAGTTAGAGACAAGACTCTTCCTCTGGGCATATCAAAAATTATGGGATGGGATGTGCTCCACGTGGACAGGACTCTTAATTCTAGTATTTTCTCAATGGCAATGCAAAAGGCTTCCATTATGGTCCCCCTCTCCCCCTTTGGGGACTGGAATAAGGAAAGTTTGCAACTTTTATGATTTTATAAGAAAAACTGGATAATTGGAGAATAGGAATGGGAAGGAGATGTATTTTTCACTGCGTACCATTCGATAGCTTTTGAAATGTGTACCATGTCATGTATTATACTCAAAAAATGAGAACTTAATTTTAAAATTAAAAGCATAAAACCCGCAAAACTTTCCTAAACTATGTTTAAAGGAAATAATCTAGTCTTACAAAGTTATACACACATTTTAAAAAAATCTTAAAAAAACAATATTCACAACTGATTTTGGAAAAAATGCTTCAGAGACTTGATATCTAAAACACTGCACACAGACATTTTTTTAAAAAAAGAGTCTATGTTATCATGTTAGTATAATTACTATTCAGCTAGAAACACCATTACCTACTTCAATATTATAAAAGTTAGAGATTTTTTTTAAAATAATGTGTTTTTAAAGTAAAGCATTTTATTTTTCCCTCTAGATATTCTTGACAAATATTCAGCATTTCAAGCAAATACCTATTATTTCCTTTGCCTATTGTGATCATCTTATTCTCTTCAATATGACCCACGAACCTCCAGGAATGTGTTTTGCCACATCATTCATTCTCACACACCAGGCTATCCCATTGGGTAATGAAGCCATCTCTTTATGGACTTCCTAGAACAAAATAGGCTGATGATGGATTAGGTCCCTCAATTTGCCCTGAAAGAAAAATAGCCTTAAGGCTTATTCTAGTGTTTGATTTTCAACCAGGAACCAAAAAATGCTGATAATAAAGTTAAGATTTGAAGCCACCAACTAGGGAAAAGTAAATATATCCTATTTGTTACTTAATGCCCCTCTGCAATAATTACTTTTATTTGTTCATTTTCTGGAGCAGACACACTAGTTTAGTAGTTGTCTTTTACAACCAAATACTATTTCAGTAAACAGGAGTAAAAGACCAATAAAATCCTTTGTTCTCCCTCCCTTCAGCCAAACTTTAAGGCTTATTTTATCTCCACAGTTATTATCTGAAGTGAGTTACTGATAACAGAAATTAAAGAACTCAGGAGCTCAAAGTATGTGGTAATTGCACAGTGTTTTCCACATCTTGTTTCTGCTGGGCCGGGCTGGCCAAGGCTCCTGGCATTCCCACCAGCCTGCTTTGCACGCAATGAAAGAAAACTGACTGAGTAGAATGGCCCTAAGGCCTAAATTCTGTTTCCAAGAAAAACCAAATAAATAACAAGACTTGGGAAAACCAAAGTCATACACTTACATTGTACTTATTTGAATTTGTAAACTGCTAAGTGGTAGGAGACTATTAGCTTATACTTTTAAGGGACCTTCATGTGCAAACAGATTACTAACTACCTGCACAAACTTTATGATGAGCTACTGTGAGCTATTGGTTCTTTCTTTCTTTTTTTTTTTTACCTCCCTTGGCCAAAACTGGTATACTTTGCCTTTAGAATAATAGCAATAGTGTATACTCATTGAACATAGTCACAGTTCTAGGCACTTTACATGTATTAACTCATTTAATATTCACAACAACCCATGGGGTTCATATGATTATTGTCCTCATTTCATAGGCGAGGAAATGAGGCACACTTACCCAAGTTATATGGTGTGCTAATGTTAGTGCTGAGACTGACACCCAGGTAATCTGGCTCTACAGTTTGTATTCTAAACACTATTTTACAACGAGTTTAATTACACTAAAATGACCAGCAACAACATAGAAAACAACCTATGTATTGATTTTAACTCAGTCTCTTTTATGATAGCATCGCTGACTCAGGCAGCAAACATCCATGAATTCCTAATGTATTCGTATTATTCAGTTTAGTAAATAATTTATCAAATCCCTAGAACATGCACAGTGGCAGGTATTTGAAAGGAATATGAGGGGGTCTGACAAATACCATGAGTTCTCAAGTAGTTTAAAACTCTTTGGCTTCTCCTCACCCCAAAAAAGGGAGAAAACTGAAACATTAAAAAACAAACAAACACACATTTCCAATTATCCCTGGAAGCCAGGCTCTTTTAATACCCAGGGTGTTTGGCACAAAGAGGCTCTGCGCCAGGTGCTGACTGGTGGCTGGATCCAGTTTAGGCGGAAGTGAATTCTAGGAGAACCTGGCAGGTGGGTTCCATAGTCAAAGGCAGGAGGAAAGCCTGGGTCGCCTCCAGTCCTGGCCTGAAATCAGACCAAGAAAGGTGACCGGACTGCTTGCCCACCTCTATCTTCTCTCCTCTCTCAACCTCAACACAACTCCCCTCGGATTAAATTTGAAAACAAAACAAGAAATTCCATTCTGCAGCTCTTTGCCATGGACAAGATGGTGCAAATCAAGTTTCTGAGAGGTCACGTCACCTCTTGGTGAGTTATTCCATTTTAGGCTGCTTCCCTTTCAACGGAGGATGATCACTGGCCTCATGAGGAGACTGTACCTTATCACCACCCTACCTACAGGACAGGCACAAGGCCAACTACCTGTTCTCACAAGAAGCTTGTAGCAGAAGAAACAAACATGTCTGTCCCGAAAAAATGTCACTCTCGCTGAAGGCAAAGGTGGATACCGTCTGTTTGGGGCTTGCTAAGCAAGAGAATGCACTTAAAAAATAACTGCAACTTCCTTAAGTGCCTAATTCCTAGGGAAAATGGGCTGGGAAATACATCAAGCTCAGGAAACCTATGACAAAAACCAGATCAAGGGTAGGGCTTCTGGCTTCTCCTCCGCACCCGGGGCCACAGCCTCTCCTGCTGAGATGAAATGGTTTTAGCGAAGTATCAAGTAGACCCTTCATGTGGTTGGCTCCCAGGAGCAAGTCATTTCACATTTAGAGTCTTGGCTTTTGTTAAACTCTGGGAGACAATGTCCCCTGGACTCTTTGGCATGGCTCTTTGAGAGGATAGCTCTCACTGCCTGCCCTCCTCTGGATAGCTCTCCCCCTGGCCCACAGCAGGGACCTGTGGTTTTAGACTAGCTCTTAGAGGTGACTTCCATTTATTAACCCAGTGTGGACCTAGAAGCTGGTTAATAAGTCAGCTTGGGCCAGAGTGGCACGTGGGCTTAGGGGCTGTGAACGAAGCATTGGTCTGGCAGTGTTCCTGTCTGTGGTAGCAGGGCTGCCTGTATCAGGGAGCTGTTGATGTTCTTGAGGACAAATAAATCAACACACTCACATCTCCAAACTCATTTGCAGAGACAAGTAAACATTCTGCTGAAAACAGAAAAGTCAGGAGGTCAGAGCGGAGGGCCGGCAGGGAGAGCTATTTAATAGCATGACGAGGCTGCTACAGAATTCCCCTTTTTACCAACCACGTCTAAAAAGTCAAAGGACTCGGACACATTATTGGAGAAAATGACACTCATAAAAAGATAGGTGGCCTGGACATAAAGCCTGCAAACGTTTCTTTGAACAGGTAGAAATATGGTGGGAACTAATTAAATGGGAACCTGTCTGGTCAATCCTTTGCTTCAGTTAAGGCTCTTAAGAAGGCACAGATGTGTATCTGTGTGGTGCCTGCATGTCAACAGGCCACCTGGGGAGCATCAGGAGGTCTCAGCACCCCCCTCAATCCCACCCAGTTAAATCTGAGACTACAGGCCACCGGAGTGGGGTCCACTACATAATATGCAGGGCCCATTACAAAACAAAAAGAAGGGCCCCTTGTTCAAACCACAGGGGGAAAAAAGTGCCATTAAGGGCATTAAATATAAAGCTTTATCCTTTCTCCCATGGCCTCTCTCTCAATTTCTCATGATTTATTTATTTATTTTGCTATTTAATTTTTTAAATAAAGAAAAGCGAAAATATTTTATTATTAGCATGTCTTACTAGTCATTTTTATACGATACAATGACAGTTTTAACGGCAAATATAAGAGCACTGAAGTTGTATGTGGAATCACCAAAATCATGCAACCTGCATACTGTAGCTTGTATATGCACATGCCTTTTGTTCTTACCAGGACAGTGGAAACACTGCGTGAAGCTAGCTCAACCTTTCAAATGTTCCTTCTTATACATGCGTATTCTACCAACACTATGGAAATGGGCAGTTTTCACATCATGCTTACCTAGCAGGGGCTTGTAGTCTCCTTGAATTCCCATATATCGTGGTCTGTGTTTAGGGGGCACAGTGAATGCTATATGCAAATTGTGCCCCAACAGGTGAACTCATATTTTATATGCCACTTCTGTTCATGTATATGCTCCACTTATAAAACACCCTTTCAAGGGTAAAACTAAAAATGTTGAGACAGTGACAGCAGAGACTTAAAACCAGTACAGGGCCCTTCTGAGTCACTGTGTCACTGAACTGGTTGCATGCCTGGGAAGCTGGCCCCGGACTCCAAACCCCTGGCCATTATCGTGAGAGAGCCTATTCCTGATCAACAATAACAGCACCTTCTGCCTTCCAAGAACAGGTTGGATGGCAACAAAAGGCTTTGTGGTAAGGCTGTAGGGGATAGATTACACATGGCGATTACCTGTAAATTACCTGTTCATACAGTTTCCCAGGGTTGTGTGCTTGGGGCTATAATTATATGAGGCTCTCCTCTTTAAGAAGGCTCCACCTCATTGCTAGCCCAGGAAGCAATCCAGAAAATTACTGACAGCAGCCAAAGGAATTTGTGATTTCTCCTACTGTGAGCTCTTCTTCCCGTTGGAAACAGAGACAAACACATACAGCAAGTTCTCATTTAAGGTCACGGATAGGTTCTGCAACCTTAAGCAAAACAACATACAAAACCAGTTTTCCCCAAAGTTAACTGATATAACAAGAGTTAAGTTCCTATGGCATCTCATCAACATAACAAAATGACATGGAACACCGTTATTAGAGGGCCTGCTGCACTCTGCTCTCCTCTCTTTGTTTTCAATGTCATAGCCAAAAGCAAGCACACAGATTTTAGTCAGTCATTCTTAATCAAACAGGACAAAAAAATATGTAGGAAAATGTCAAAATAACAGAAGGCAAAGAAAGACGAGTAATAGCATAAGAAATAGGAGATGGTGAAACATACCCTAGATACTTAACTCCCCCACAAACGGACAATAAGAAAGCTACCCCTAATATGGGCACCGCCGGGGGCACACTTTCTTCCTTCTGGTCTCTGAATAGCAACGGGTTTCAACTAGTTTGAATTAAGGAGCCAGGCTGCATCTGCAGCCAACAGCTGGAATTCAGCAACTGTTGTTAATCCACCTTAATTGCTTATTATTCTATCAGTTCTTGTGTGTGCTTTTGTTATTCAAAGTAATTTTTCCTACACACACAACCAAGCATGGTTTTGGCAAGCTCCGGCCAAAGAATTCTGTTTCAATCCTAGGGCTGTTATTGTTTTGTTCTGAAACGAAACACATTGACACTGGATTTTCAAAAAAATTAAGTTAGCAGTGATGCCCCCAGTTAGACTAACGTTGGCCTACATACATGTACACAGAGATTCAAGTATTAGCCACCTCTAAATAAGAACTAGTCTTCTTTTGGTGTTTTAATTAGACTTGCAGTTAGGATGGTTGCTAT
>NW_006284238.1:1617834-1684203 GCF_000327345.1 Myotis davidii
GGGATTTTTCACTCCCACTCCGCCACTTTATTGCACTAGTGAATAAATGAGTTCCCAGGGTCCTAGGGAGAGAAAGAAATCACCAATATAAATGCATCAGGTACAAATTACCGAGCTAAATAGGCCCATAGAGACTGTAAAGCTGGCAACATCAACTGGAATATCTGAGAGGGGCCAGCAGGAGTAAGCCCACGGGTCAGAGTCCCAGTTCTGCAGTGTACTGTGGAAGCTTCAGCCCAGATCATTCCCACTGCAGCCTGCAGCAAGGAGTCCCTAGCAGAAGGCAGCTGTGACTTGGCACTGGCAATAGTCTTACCACAGCATCAGTTACAGTTCTCTCTCTCCCTCTCTTTTTAATTCTCCCAAATGCCACTCTTGGGTAGCATCCCTCAAAGCAGAGCCCCCATCCCGGAAGACCACTTCAATATAATTTCCATCTAGAAGCTGATCCCTAGGAATAAGTTGTTTTGTGGGGCTTTGTGTCTAATCTGCAATAAGGCAAAAGTAACACAAATTTATCATTAGTAACCACGATCCGCAGGGCATGAAAGCTGATCTTTTTATACCTTCTCCACAACTTACGCATATGTGCCCTAAAGAGTGTATCCATGGCTTTGCAGATTCTTCTCACCATAGTACTTTAATTCGGTCTTTGTTCTTGAATGATTTCGCCAGCACAAGCGAGGCCCCCTATAAGCTTCTTACAAAGCAGAGACCTATCATATACTTGCCTCCCCCTACACTGCCTCCCTGTTAAAAAGAACTGAATTCAATTTTCTCTACATGAGAAGAGACAAAGCTCTCTGTTAGCCTGGCCTTGTGTCTACCCAGCACTGTCCTCATAGGGTGTGGCTGTTTTACTTCGTACCTTCTTCTAGAGATCTATCCCGAACACATACTTGTTAGTCTTATTTCTCTTTTTATTCCTTAAAAAAGTAGCCTGCTCTGTCCTGACTAGAACGTGAGACAATGCAGGCCACTGAGCATGTGTTCAAATATGGTGACAGAGCTATATTATGACAAAGGTCTTTAAGGGATATTTGCCTTCCCCTTAAATCACCTTGGCTCTGTTTCTCCACACAGCGAGAGCCTGAAAAGTATGCCTTAAAAAAGTATTTCCTGGGAACATTTCAGCCAGGATCATTCATCCCAGAGCCTGCAGGAAGGAACCTGTGAACCAGTAGGGAGAATTCACAGTGGAATCCGTTTGAGTTTCCAACTTACTATTTATTCATACCTGGTGTCATTTTGGTTTTATGCATCCTGTTTTAGAGCATGCACTAGGCTAGGTAAAGAGATATTGCTCACATAACATAAACTAACGTGGGGAAAATTTCCACAAGCCTTCTTTAGCATGTCCATCAAATGTCATTTCCTAAAGATGAAAGACCTTTGTTAAAACAATGCATTTGTATAGGTTAAGCCTCATTCAGAGAGAGTGCTTCAACATAGGATTTTTAAATGTCTTTAAAAATATTCCTTTGCTCATTCAGGATTATTTCTTACTGCGTTCATAATAACTACATTAACCAACAAAACAGAGCCTTTATCTGTAAATTAAGCCTCTTATTCCTTTTGTGTAATAATTGTTATGTGGTTTGGGGATGATCTACAGTTTTAAATACATTATATCCTGTTATATCAGTTATGACATGTAAATGGAAATATTACAGATTATCAACCTCTCATTCACCAGTTCTATAGCAAAGAACCAAATTGCCCTGATTTGCAAAGAAATTCCTAGAAATTATTTTTCTATTAAAGATTGATCATTTTAATCCTTTAAAAAATATTTCAGTATTTTGCAGTCATTCACTATTTCTTTGAAAAATTTTGAATTATAATAACATGTAATACAGTCATTATTAACTAAAACTCAAAGTATATACTACAGTCTTCCATTTTTGTTGTGGCATCTTAACCCTCAATTTGCTGAGCCTGCAATGAGGAGCATAACCTGAATTAAAGGATGCTAACTTTGCATGTGAGAGATAGGGGTGGAGGGCAATGCCCGATTTTAAATGATGGCATTAAAACAAAAAGAGAGACCATAACATCAACATAATAGGTGGCAACTAGGTGGGAAAAGTAGTGGATCTAGAATCCTGTAATTTAAATTTTATCAAATTTAAACTCTCTTTCTTGCCTTAAAGAAAAGTACTGCAGCTGGGATACAATTCTGAGTCCCCTGTCCCCACTTCCCTAGCAGCTGAATTCCAGAGAAATACCCCATATGAAGGGTTTCTAAGATGACCCTGGGCATTTCCTACTGAAACCAGTTAATTACCAGTTAATTGCGCCAACCTCCACCCTTAGCACTGAGGCGCTGCTCCCTTTCCTTTTCCCCAAACACAGGGCAGAAGCCAACCCTCTCACTTCGCCCCTCTAATTTCAGTTTTCCAGCGCCTGGCCATCCTTCCCTCCCTTCCCTCACCTTCCTCCTCCAATTCTTTCAGAAAACGAGATGAAGCTAATCTGTGTTCTTTTCATCCACTTCCCCTCCTGCCTCACGGCCACAGGAAGGGGCTGGCTCTGCTGTGCTTCGCCCTGTCTCATCACAGCCACGTGCTAAGGGTACATCACCGTTTAGAAAGGACCCTCGTCATACGCAGTCAGCATCCCAACTGCTCCCCAACCTGCTAAATTTATCCGGCACAGCCTCCCATCTGATGCAAATGAACTGGCGCTAATTTTAGCAGAGGAAGCAGCGCTTCCAAGGTCTGTGCGCCTGACACTGAGGAGGTCTGCGCACTACATCTCGCACAGCTGTATCCTGTCGTTGGGTCGGGGGCGCTTTGGGTAGCACGTGAGCGTCGCTGCTGGAGAGCATCTGGGATGTGCCCACTCAGGACATGCAAAGGAGCCTGCGACCGTGCCCGAAGTGTATCAAACTATGCCTTCTACGTTCCTTCCCACCCGAGGCCAGCAGAGGCGCTTGATAAACGGCCCCGAGGAGAGCTCTTCTTACTGCCTCGGGATGGAATGACTCGCAGGCAGAGGACACTCCATCAAGGCAGAGAGCCGGCAGATTGAAAGGCGGGAAGAACTCTCCGTGATGCGGGGCATCTGCTTACTAATAGCAGCCGCGCTCCCATCCTCTTCCCATTCATCCCCGACAGAAACCACTCCTGAGAGAGGCACGCCAGCCAGCAGATGGTCTCTGGCTAAGGTGTAATCAGGAGCAGCTTGCTAAATTTACCCAAAACAAATAGAATTACAGGCTTGTGCCCGAGCCTGAAATTGAATTGAGAACTTGGGTGGCGGATAATGGAAACTAAAATGGGAGAGCTCGAAATGTCTCATAGCACGTTGGGACGAGGCCGGCACGGGACAAGCCACTGCGGCGAACTTCACTACTGCCCACCAGGTCACCTATTTCCAGAGACCTTCTCTACCAAAGCAGGCTCGTTCGCCCCCACTATCAAAGTTTCCAGAATCGGTCCACGTGTCGCCAGCAAATGAAGTCATCCGCCTTTATCTGATGTGTAGTGAACGAAACAGTACCCAATATTTTGAATATGTTTTGCTCAGTGGCAATACCTTCATTTTAGGATCACTGTAAAATGTCAACAGTTTTAACCATTTTTGCATTTCGAAGGTAAGGGTCATTAAGGGCTCTGAATAATGTTTCGGGGGTTTTTTTTGTTTTTTTTTAGGGGGGGTTAGTCCTCACCCAAGGATATTTTTCCCATTGGTTTTTAAAGAGACACATTAATGTGAGAGGCATTGATTGGTTACCTCCCAAATGCAGGGATCAAACCTGCAACCCAAGCACTTGCCCTTGACCAGGAATCAAACCCATGACCCTATGGTGCATGGGCTGACGCTCTAACCCAGGGGTGGGCAAACTTTTTGACTCGAGGGCCACAATGGGTTCTTAAACTGGACCGGAGGGCCGGAACAAAAGCATGGATGGAGTGTTTGTGTGAACTAATATAAATTCAAAGTAAACATCATTACATAAAAGGGTACTGTCTTTTTTTTTTTTAGTTTTTTTCATTTCAAATGGGCCAGATCTGGCCCGCAGGCCGTAGTTTGCCCACGGCTGCTCTAACCACTGGGCACATCATCCAGGACAAGGGCTCTGACTAATCTTGATCTTCAATGCCCTGGTGTTAAGTCTATCTCCAAAACCCCCCACTGCGCTGAATTACGCTCTGCTTAGATTACAGCGGTTCTCAACCTGTGGGTCGCAACCCCTTTGGGGGTCAAACGACCCTTTCACAGGGGTTGCCTAAGAACATCAGAAAACGCATGTATAATTACATACTGTTTTTGTGATTAACCACTTGTTACTATGCCTTAATTATGTTCAATTTATAACAATGAAAATACATCCTGCATATCAGATATTTACATTACGATTCATAACAGTAGCAAAATTACAGTTATGAAGTAGCAAAGAAAATAATTTTATGGTTGGGGGTCACCACAATACGAGGAACTGTATTAAAAGGTCGTGGCATTAGGAAGGTTGAGAACCACTGGTTTAGAATGATAGTTACTTAAAGCCTTAGAAATGGCCTGGGGGTGGGGGGGGGTAGGGGGGAGGTAGCATAAAATTAGGAGGAAATCACTTACCCTATGCCTGGGTTTCACTACTTACATAGTAAGAACTGTGCCACCCATGCAAATCACCATGTAAAGGTGGTATAAACGTAAATGAGGCAAAATATGTAGAGATACGAATTCTAAAGAGATGAAGTCTTAAAAGGTTAACCCAAACTATCAGCAGTCACTTTAAAATTATTATCCTCATCGATACTAATATCACTAGAGAAACCTGTTTACCCATTTAAAGAAATACTGAAAACCTGTGAGAACATGCATGAAACTACTTCTAACCCAATAATCAGACAGAATCTCCTCATTCTTCATGATTAAAATCTCACATTATGGAAAACTTAATTTTCATACATCAGTCAGAATAACATTTTCAAACATCAGTTATATGAAAAGTGTCTTAAGAGCTTTCTGATTTAAGTATTCTGGTTGTAAGGAACTCTCTGCCATGCTAAAAAGGAACCCCAAAAGAAAGGTCTTCCTTGTGGCAGAATCAAAGTATTGGGGGGGATATTTTTAAAAAATCATCTGAATAAGAGCTTCATTCTCCAGGTTTGCTTTACAGACTGATGTGTTGAAACATCTTTTAGCATAATTATTTCAGAAGGTGGCTGATTTGAAATGAAACTAACTTTATTGTTAAACTAGAGGCCTGGTGCATGGATTCATGCACCGATGGGGTCCCTTAGCCTGGCTTGTGGGGATCAGGCTGAAACCAGCTCTCCAACATCCCCTGAGGGGTCCCAGTTTGCAAGAGGGCGGTTCTTGGATGACGCAGCATGGAATTGGGCTTCCCCCACTCTGGTTCTGGTGCGTCATCCAAGAACCACAGCTGCCAAGCCACCACAGCTCGCCCCCCACTCTGGTTCTGGTGCGTCACCCAAGAACCACAGCTGCCAAGCCACCACAGCTCTGCAGCTCCTGCGCTGAGTGTCTCCCCCCCACCCCCACCCCCATGGTCAGTGCGCGTATAGCTACCAGTCAGACAGTCGCTTAGGCGTATATATGTGTGTGTGTGTGTGTGTGTGTGTGTGTGCGCGCGCGCGTTCCATTAAATGAATATGACAAAGTGTGTCCTTACTCTCAGGGAGAGCACATTATTAGTGATATGTTACAAAAACGAACATGATGCTAGACCCACTTTACTAATATATGTGCCCTCTCCAAAGATAACTTTATCTGCTATCCTCTCTTACCTTCTTATATAGAAATACAAAATGAATTCTGAAAGTACAATTAATATCTATGCTTATAGGAATAAATGTTTGAGCAGAAGAATAATCTAATGGGAAGAGCACAGACACGGATATCTAATTACTACATAACCCTGGGCAAATGGTTTAACTGCTCTGTGATTCAGTTTACCCATCTGTAAAATCAGTAAAACAGGCTCGCTACCTGTCCCCAAGGTAACTGGTGAGAGCCCATGAAAAGATGTTGATGAAGCCTATTTAGACACCAAGCCTAAAAGGTCTGGCACGTATTTGTGAAAGCACAATTATAATGATTTCCATTACTATTCTAGTAGACTCTGAATTTTAAGCTTTAAGAATAATTCTTACTATTTTATTTTAAAATGCTTTAAAAATATCACTTTAACACCAAAATCTACCATACGATTCTCAGTAAAATTATGGCACTTATAATATTGTCATGTTTATTATTTAATCATTGCTTCAAAAAGTTGAGGTACATACATAAAAAAGCAACCTTTGTTTTCTGTACTTTAAATGCAATTTGTTCTGCAAAACTACTGTGACATTAATAATAAAAGACAAAACCTATAGGAAAAAATGCTTAACAAGGACCTGGCAGTAATCTCAGTTAAAGGCAAAAATGCTATGAATTTTAAGATGTGGGACCTGCTATATACTAAGTAAATATTTATGGTTTATAATTTGTGAAGCGGTAGGCATTGCATATCTACGGGTAAAAATACTGTTCAGCCCTAACCGGTTTGGCTCAGTGGATAGAGCATTGGCCTGCAGACTGAAAGGTCCCAGGTTCGATTCCAGTCAAGGGCATGTACCTTGGTTGCAGGCACATCCCCAGTAGGTGTGCAGGAGGCAGCTGATCGATGTTTCTCTCTCATCAATGTTTCTAACTCTCTATCCCTCTCTCTTCCTCTCTGTAAAAAAAAAAAAAAAATCAATAAATATTTTTTTAAAAAATACTGTTCATTGTAAGAAAGGCAATATTAAATACTATCAAATAATTTAAGTTAAAATGACCGAGGAAAGCATCAATGGCATCCCCTGCTATTAATTTCACAGACATATCATTAGAGAGGAAACTGAGTCCTACAGAAAAGGTGTGAAACTCTAAGGTGCCCCGAGTACTGATTCTCTATGCAACAAATCTGCAAACACTGCCTGCGGCATGCTGTATCTGAAATCTAGGCAGCTGGAAATCACAGCAGACAAGAAGTTTCAGGTCATTGATCTCAGGATTGGAAAATTTCCCCCCATGAGCCAAAATGAATCCAGCACGTATCTCTCTCTCTCACACACACACACACACACACACACCTCCCATATCCTGAAAAAAGTAGCATATTACTGAGAGATATCGTTAGAAAATGTATGCTTCTGTAATAGACAAAGGGCATGAGTCCATAACTGATCGGTGGCAATGTTCAATCATTCAGAAACTATTCATTGAACACAGCCTATGTACTGGGCACTGTGAGAATCAATAGTAAGAGATATAAAAATAACAAACATTAAGCACTTTCTATTCTAAATTCTTTACTTCATTTAACATTTAAAACCTCCTTCCTAATTTTCTCTCTCCCTCTCTTTTTCTTTATCTTTCTCCAAAATAATCATCCCTATGTTTAAGGAAACTAAAGCACAAAATGATTAAATAATTTGCCCAAAGTCACAGAACTAATAAATGGCAAAGCCACGACTTGAACCCAGGCTGCACACTCAATCACCACATCATATTGGTGTGCAAAGCGGAACCACGAGGGAGGCACAGGAAGCATTATTAGTGGAGTGTGCACTGCCTGAAATGATTCCAAGCTTAGGACTTATCAGCTCCATGGATCCTCCCCAGGTTACCCCCAGGAACAGTCTTCTACTCCTTACTTTGGTCCATCAAGGTGCCTTATACATATTTCAATGTTTATACTTATCAGACCTGGTCTCATTGCTTGCCTACATATTTGCCCTTTTGATGTTTGGGGTCTGGTCTAGAATCTAGAATCCAATAGGGACAGTAAATAAAAGATTTAACTTGAACTTAGAATGTTGGACAACTGGTCCAAAATCTATAGGCATAACTGTTTTTGTTTGTTAAAGGCAGCATGTGATAATAACAAATAAGAAAAAGTGTTATTTTAGCACAGGTTGCTAAATTATGGACTGGGGTGAAGATAGGGCTCAGAGCTAACTCTATTTGGCTTTAGCAGTGGTTCTCAAACTTCTGGCCCTTTAAATACAGTTCCTCATGTTGTGACCCAACCATAAAATTATTTTTGTTGCTACTTCATAACTGTAATGTTGCTACTATTATAAATCATAATGCAAATATCCGATATGCAGGATGGTCTTAGGCGACCCCTATGAAAGGGTCGTTCGACCACCAAAGGGGCCACGACCCACAGGTTGAGAACCGCTGCTTTAAAGGATGGCAATGACTCCGATAATTGGAGGAGAGGAGAGGCTGTGTGGGGTGCTGAGCAGGGGCAAAGGAGATAGAAAAGGAATGCCCGAGGCAGGTCTAGGTGGGATGGATGGAGCAACCTACAAGCAGAAATGGCAGATTCGTGCAGGGACTCAGTGCAAGATAAAATGAGGAAGGCAAGCTGAGGGCCAGAATGAGCATCCGGTCAGTCCCTTTTAATACTAAGGTAAGGAGCCTAAAATACATTCTTTGGACACTGAAGAGTTGTGAACAATGGAATAACATGATTAGAAGAGCAAGATGGGCAAAATATTTTGGTTTCAGGAAAAACAAAGATGGATAAAGAAAAATGCGCAATCTCTAGTTTTTGAGGGTCAAATCTACTTAGAAACCTCCCTTTGGTAATAAAAAGAGCAGCTGAGACGTTCTCCACTTGCTGACATATATCCACCAAGAAAACTATAACCAGTAGTTTCTAATACAACTAAACTTCATTTAACATTCACTGCTGCCATATTATTCTATGTGCTAAGGGTATAGAAAATACTATCATCTTTAGGGCTAAGAATTTCAAGTTTTGAAAATGAAAATATAAAATACAAAAGAAATTAATAAAAACAGTCAGATGCTTGTTTGCAAAGGTCAGCCAAGGAGAGTTATTATTCTTCTGTAATATAGTCTGTCAAAAGAAAACAGTGCATTTGTTCTAAAACAAATTATACCATCAGAGAATGGAAAAGGCCTTTAGAAGTAATGCAATCCCACAGCATTTAATAGAAGATTAGATTGAGAGGACCAGAGAAGTTAAGCAATCTGCCCAAGGTCACACAGAAACTTACTAGTATAATATAGATTCTAAATCTAATCTCCTAACTCTGCTTTACCTCTGCTGCTTTTCTAGTACTATAATATGATTGCTCTAGAAAAAGCATTTCTAGTATAAACTGGCTCAAAACAAGTTTTAACTCTTTAAAAGATTAAAACAATAGGCCAATAGAAACAGGCCATTCATTCATTCATTCATAGCCTAGTGAGGCAATGTGGGAGCAGAGGAAGGATTCAGATTAAAGATAGAAACATTCCAAACCCTACTCCCTGTGTTCTCACAGTCTGGAAGTTGTGTGAAATACACACCAGATTTTGAAGACTTACTATAAATAAAAGTAAAATATCTCATTCGTATTTTTATATTGATTAGGTGGTGAAATGATAATATTTGGATGTGCTAGGTTTAATATAAAATTAATTTCAGTGCCTTTTTAAAGTTTTAAAAAATGTGGTTATCAGAAAACTGAATTATATGTGGTTCCCATTCTCAAAAAATATATGTGGTCCATTCTCTTCAGATTCCACAAAAAGGCGCTGGAGGAGGAGCAAGGAGATTAAGCAGCTGTGGCTCTGACATGCCCAGGAAGGCTAGGAAAGGAGACAAGATGGAATCTAATCAATTCTGAGATAAGGATCTTAAGAGGGACAAAAAGACTAGTCCTCGGGGCATTACATTACAGGGGAAAGGTGGGGAATTACCCAAGAGAAAGGAATCTCTCCCATCATCTTACAATGCCTTTGGGCAAATCAGGTCTCCTCCTTCCTCCCAAGACCTAAACTTGCAGTTTATCTTTCTGTTTTGTTCTCTGTGGAACCATGAGCCAAATACACTGCAGATGGATAGCTTCTTAGAATATAACTGAACACATGCCAGCCCTTATGTTAGAAAAGCATCCACCTTCAGTGGCCACAGTTACCATGTGAACATTCTTGGTCCTCATGCATGAAGTCACCAGATTACAAAAACAGCTCTCTCTCTCTCTCTCTCTCTCTCTCTCTCACACACACACACACACTCATCAACTCATCAACTCATCATAGAGTTGTTAGATATAAACCACTATTTCCATGAATGTCTTACACTGCAGTTTATTTAATTCCTTATTGTGCTTTTTAAATAGAAATGTGGACCTCATCTGTATTACACAAACCTCAAATATATGAATTGTAGATAAACTTTCAGAATGCCTTCATGGTTATCAAACTAGCAAGAGTTGAATGATCAAGGTCAATTTTACCATTTTCTAACCCTGTTTGGCCAGTGATATAGCAATAATCTTAACTAAGCAGATTCTTCTCAAAACTAAGGGTGAATAAATCAAACTAGAACCAACACTATTTTCAAACAGAAAATACTAAAAGCTAGTGACATAAGTATGTACAATGAATAGATACTGTTTCCATATTAATGAGAAAAGAAGTTAATTTTACTTAAAGGTGTTTCAATATTTAATTTTAATAATTAAACTTGTTTTAATAATTAAAGTAAATTTTAATAATTAAACTAGTCCAGTATTATTAAAGAATTAGACTTATCTACTACTTAATCATTCATTCATTCATAGTATTTTTTTATCATATGCCATGATTATTCTGATATTTATGCTTCTCAACTAAGTGAATATTTAGGTTATTGTAGTCTAAATTATCTAGGAGCAAACTTCAATTTTTATTGTATTTGGAATAGTGCTACTCTTAGAAATTTATTTATAGGATGACTTTGTTCTTGAGCTAATCAGAATTTGTGCCACTTATATAACAATGTTAACTAGCATGACAGTTTAGTCTTTAATGCAATTTTGCCTAAATATTTCTTATATCCCCTTAAAACATTAAGAGCAAATAACTTTAGAGACTCCGTTCAAAACTCTTTTGTGCAACTACCAGTTCTTTTCATCTAAAGAAACCAACACAAAAGAACAGACATGGTGCCAATTCCTTCCACATCCATTAAAAACACACTCATGTATTCATATGCATGGCTATCAAATGGACATTAAAATGGAGATGAAAAACACTGAAACGTGTCTTCAAAGAAGGTGGAAAATTTTGCCTATTATATTCATTGCTATATCCCTAGAACCCAGGAGACTTGACAAAGTAGATGCTCAGTAAATATTTGTGTATTGAGTGGCACATAACTGGCACTCAAAATATAAATGTTTGCATGGTAGCGGTGAGGTCATTAGTTATTAACAATATGCTACATAATCACCATTTCACTGTAAGCTACAGTGTGAATATTTTAAATGGCAGCTGTCAGAAATTATTAAATGTAATGATAAGAAGGTACTTAATAAGTTTTCTTTGATAAATGGTTGAATAAATAAACTGTGAAGACTGGGTCAAGGTTTAGAAAAATGAGTCACAGAGACATCATGATTTCAAAACTACATGGTTATGTTGAAAGCTGTTGAGGAGCAGAAGGACGGCCCAATCTTTTCTTATAAACCTCCAGGAATACAGTTTTAACATGGTGTCAAAGACAGTTGTTATAATTTTTCCAAAATTAGATATAAAGACTAGGATGACAATGAGCCATCCAGTCAGAATTTGTCAGGATCAGAAATCTCTGCCTGATTTAGAGTATTCTCAGATATAAAAAGTGTAAAAACTAAATGGTACATTCAACCACGTGGGCTGGATGGTCACCAAAATGATTACATAATTATTTCAACATAATTACATGCCTGGATATAATCTTCTTACACAGTCTGAAAATATGATGTTGAGATCAGGACATTTTGTTCACTTATTTTTTTTAAGTAAATGGTATAATCCATCTTGCAAAATACACTTGCTTTTGAAGTATTTTGCTGTGGTAACTCCCCAGACATATCTATTTAAAAAGGGTTATACTCCAACCTGAGACATAAAAGTACAAAATCCCTTTAAATATAAATCTATAAATTGCCTTAAATAGTCTGTTCACACAGCTCTAAATTTATCCTTACCACCACTGTCTACTAACATAAAAACTGTCCATTAAAAACAAACTCAAAAGCTAAGTTGTCGTCTATCAATGCAGACACATATTATTTTTCCCTAAAAAAATTAAAATTAAAAAAACTAATTATGTGGCTCAGGAACATGTTATGTGCAGATGTGATGGTTCAAGGGGCAAAGAAACAATTATAGCCCCATCCACTCGCAATGCATTATGCATTTCCCACAATTTCCATTAGCTTACATCATAGTAGGACTTTACAAAATTTTCATTTGAAAAGACTCACTTTCCTTAAGATCTTGTGCACAAAACACCCAAAAGGTGCATTTTGGGAGAAACGAAGAAAATGCCATGATGCTATCCATGGCTGCTGCAAGACTTGTTTCACTTCCTTTTGTCAGGAGTAGAAAGTCAAAGGAGATTTCAAACGGTAGGCAGATGTAAATGGCATGTGGCTGAAAAGACATAAAGCAGCATTCAACAGGGAAGTCCCACCCCACTGAGTCTGTATAAGCGCTCACTCCATCTCTGTTGTAGTTGAAGACAGCGGCTGTCAATCAATCCACGCTCAGTGGTTAAAGAACTCTATGTCTGCTCCTCAGTAGGGTGTAAATTGCTCCAACAGTCTAGGTAGAAGCAACGGATTTGCAAGCGGAGGGGGGAAAACGGGTTTACTCTCACATACTCTGAGGTCAATACTCTTGCCTGTTTTCTGTCTTCTCTAGAAGCTTAAGGCTCTCGGAGGCCACCATTACAGGAGCAGCAGAGGGCATAGAGCTGGAGCACCTCACTCCGGTTAAGAAGCTGAGGACATCATGCAGATGTTCAGTGATTATTGACAGTAAAATAGAGCAGAGAGATAAAGTTTACCAGTACAACACAAATACGGTGGTGTTTTCTCAGAAGCATACACGGGGACACAGCCCCATCCTGTTCTGAATTCAAAGGTAACCTTGCCAACCACTATGTCTGAGTAGATCACTAACCTCTTTAACACCGCAGGTTGTTCATTCTGCACCACCTCCGCGTGTTATCAAGAAAACGTAGTAAAAGTAATTGTGGCGCGCTTTGGTGACCAGAAAATGCTGGAGAGACAAGCCAACTGAATTTTTGGTGAAGAAGTGGCTAGGGAGTTTGTTAGGTCTGGACTTCAGGCTGTTCTGTTGTTGGAGGTGCTGCCCCTTGCTAATGGTAGGTGTGTATGCAGTAGCCTGGAGCCAAATCAGGACCCACAGGAGACTGGAGGCAGGCCCGGGCTGGGGGCCCCCATACCACAGAGTGATGTATGCCTCCTCCGTTTGCTTGGAACCCCGTCTCTGCAGCACAAGTGCCTCAGCTGGGAGGATGCAGAACATGCACCAGGTCCAGCTGCTGTAGGTGAGCCCAAATGCAGTCAGCAGTTCTGATCTGGGAGAAAGGGAGGTGGCTTTGTCCAGAGAGGCAGCTTGGTACCTTTCCAAGGGAAGAGAGAGAGAAAGTGTGTGTGTGTGTGTGTGTGTGTGTGCGCGCGCGCTAAACTTTATCAAAATAAAATGCCTGTTGCCCAGCTGCGCCAGGATCAGTGGTTGAATGCTGATCTATGAACCAGGCGGTCATGGTTGGATTCCTGGTCAGGGTTGCTGTCTCGATCCCCAGTGAGGGGCGTGCAGGAGGCAGCTGATCAGTGATTCTCTCTTATTGATGTTTCTATCTCCCTCTCCCTCTCCCTTCTTCTCTGAAATCAATAAAAAATATTAAAAAAATAAATACCTGTTGAGATTTACAAGGAAACACTTGGGAGCTTAATTAATAATGAAATGTGATGAGCATGTTGATGCTATTGATTTTGTTTCCAATATGCTTGTTCACCCCCCCCCCACACACACACACACCCTGCCTGCCAGCTCCAGAGCATTCAAGAAACAAGTACTATCCCATTGCAAAGATGGAATTAGTCAAAGTGTCTCTATTACATAGCAAGTAGAAGCCAGATGCCAGAAGCCGTATGCTGGGCAGATGTTAGAGTTTTAAAATGAGAACTACCTGAGCAGCCAGCCCTAGATGATAACATGGCATTCTAAAAATAGGACATCGACACCCCACTGAAATCAACTGTTCATTTATTTATTCTACATGACGGGTGCTGTGGGGCACCAGCTTCTTGCAAGCCCGCAAAACTGTGCTCATTTATTCATAAGATGCTTCTAAACAGAGGCCCATGGTACCTGCCCATTAAAAACAGACTCCCCACTGAGATACTGGGCACCACGTTGATTTTCCTTTAATTCCAAAAATTCAAATGGAGGGACAGAAATGCTGGCTGGATAGCTCTGGGTGGAAAAGCAAAGGGTGAGGGAATAAGTGTCACATGAGAGCTAAAGAGTAGAGGATGTTGCCAGACAGGCCTAGGTCAGCGTCACACAGGTGCTGGCACTGGAACTCGTTTCCTGAACATCTGTGTTGAGCACAACACAGGACTGCGGGGAAGAAATGGCAAATCTCACATTGCCGTAGCAAAAACATTAAAATAAAGCCCATTCCTGTTTTCTGCTGTGTCTGTCACACTCAGTGACATCCTTGTCCCAAGTTTAGCTATGTTTCTTGCTGCCTCATAAAACCCTAATCAACCCTCGCTTCTCTCCTGGCACCAAGGTACAACACCCTGATCTCTCAGAGCTAAAAGGAAGTAGCACCAAGACCAGCCCCCCTCCCCCAAATCTGGGGGAGGTTTCCTTTTTCTCAGAATTTGAGACTAAATACAGATTGGGGTATTCAAGTGGGAATTCAGCAGAGCTCCATCTCAAGGAAAATTCCAAATGCACAACCAGAAAGAAAGCATTTGTATGCTTTTCTGCCCCCTCTTTGTGGCGGGCAGAGATCTCACCTGGAATGGGAGCATGTGTGAAATACACGTTTTTAATCTAAAGTTCTCTACAACCTGGAGACCGACCCAATGAAGCGGATATAAAAGGGCAGATTTATTTTTCCGCCAGAAAGGAACCGTCAATGTAGTGGCTAATGGTAACCCTAAAAACTGGAATATGCCAACATTTTTTATTGTCAAGCAAAAAAACAACACAAAAAACCCCCCAAACCTATTATTTTTCAAAAGGAAGAGACACAAATGCCCAGAAGCCTGCAATGGATTCCAGCCAAGTCTCCACGATGGCCCTGCCTCCCCACCCCCTCCTTCTTTACCTCTGATGGTCTCCTCCTGCTCCCCTTGGAGAGGCTTCATTCCACACTAGGAACATGCTCTGGCCTCAGGGCACTTATATATGCATGAACATATGTATTATTTTTTTAAAGATTTTTTTATTGATTTTCAGAGAGGATGGGAGCGGGAAAGAGAAACATCAATGTGAGAGATGTCGATAGGCTGCATCCTGCACACCCCATACCCAGGATCAAGCCTGCAACCCTGGCATGTGCCCTAACCAGGAATCGAACCAGCACCCTTTCAGTGCACCAGACAATGTTGAATCAACCTGCCAGGGCCTCCGGACATTTAAACTCGCCATTCCCTCTGCTTGAAACTGTCTTCCCTCAGAAGTCAATATGGCTCTTTTGGTCCTCGCTTGCTCTGAGACTTCCCAGGTTTCTCCTCACATTTCACCTCACCAGAGAAAACTTTCCTGACCTTGAACTTAATTCTGCCGTACTTCACTCCCTTTCCCCATCCCTGCTTTGGAGCACTTCGACTAGCTCGCTGCTATATCCTCAGCACTTAGGACAGTGCCGGGCTCCTAAGAGATACTCAACTAGTAGTTATTTTTTAATGGAAATTTACTATTTCTTTAAAAGGGCATCTTCCGAAATAATATGTAACCTAAAATGTATGTCTCCTTTCCACAGGAGAGCAAGACGTGGGCAGTGGCTTTCAAAGGGCTCTGTTTTTATCTATTCAAGGCCTGGATTCCACAAATCAAATCAATGAATTATAATATGGAACTCTGGGTACTTCCTAATCTCATAACCTCTTCCTAATCATGCTTCTACCCCAAAGGTATCTATCTTTTTTATGACATATATTGTATACAGGGGAATTCAACACCAGGAAAATCATTGCAAAGTAGTTTTTAAATAAACCAAGTTGATATCACTATATAGCTTGTTATATCATTCATTTGTTGAATAATCCATCATGTTGTGTAACTCATCCTTACAATTCAAATGACCTACAGTTCTAGACACTGGAGAGTTTTGTTTAGTTAGGCAGCTACAACATATAGGAATTGAGAGAGCATAATTCTCAAAAGTCACACAAACAAACAAAAGTCTAGGAATAGAACGATTCCACGTGTAGCTACATAATGCACCCCTTCGTCCCAAAACACCTGTTGGTCTGCTAATCTGTTAAATACGTTTTAACTTAATAAGAAATGACTTATTTAAAAGTGATAGCCTTGTAAGAACCTGGTTATTACTTAACAGGAAAGGAGCAAAGGGAAGACTAAGTAATACAGGCATGCCATTTATACAGCCTCACTGCATAAAAAGCTGCCATTTCACACTCTCCAAGTCTGTTCCCCCGCTGATTGCTGGGGGAAGGGACTGGACAACAGACGCATGCCCAGTAAGGTCTGAGTGACACAGGAAGGTGCTTATTTGTCAATCACACCTGGGAACAGGTCATTGACCAGAATAGGTGTGGCCACTGCAAAGGGCAGAAACCTGAATATTTAAACTCCTGGATAAAGGAGCAGATTCTCTTGGTTTTTACTCTCTTGGCTCTCTCACATGCCAGGCTCTGGGCTCTCCTGTTGCGCGTGGGGGGCCAGGGGAGAGTGCTCCCCTGTGCCAACGTGGCTCACAGCCGTGTGGGCTCCACACAGTGGACTCATGGACTTTAGCCTGAATGCTGAACTGGGCCCAGCTGTGACAGGGAAGGAAGCTCTGGACACTGGCCTTCCTTTTGGCTTTACTGGAACTCCACTTGCACCTTTTTCAGACCTGACTTAAGGGGTATGGGACTTTGCAACCAAGGAATGTAACTCCACGCCAATAAAAGCCACTCATTCTGCTGTGCAAATCTCAGAAAATTCTTCTTCTAAAGATATCTAAGAACCCTACCCCACAAGTGAGGGAGGACTTCGATTCTCTGGTAACAAAAGTATTTCTTTCACAGACAGCTCTTGTTCTGCTCAAACTGCCCATGGGGCCTAGGGCACGTGCAGTTTGATTCATGAGCAGTGCTGCCCCCCTTTCCTCACACACTGGCGTACGTGGAAAACCATAATACGTACGTATAGTGCACATTGGGAGAGACTAAAGAGATAACGATAATAGCAAACACTTAGGGAGTGTCCAACAACTGAAACATTTTTTCAAATATTGAATTTAGTATTTACTCCAACCCTATGAGGTACATACTATTGGTATTTCTGTTTACAGACAAGGCAAGTACAGTACAATAAGTGCCTTAAAGTGACTTGCCCTGCATTATGTCCATGTTATTTCCAATGGCAAAAGGAGAGGCTGCTTTGAGTAGCATGAAGCCCACATATAAGCCCTTAATTAAATATCCTGGAAGCTCAGGATGATGGTGATGTTTCCCCTCAATGGTGAACTCCCCCAGACTCTGTAGGGCCACCTACACCTGGTGTGACAGCTACAAACCACAGCATTTAGTGAGGAGAACCAGGGCTCATCACTTCCATGAGGGCAGCCTTAAAAGACATTGGAAAGATGACTGAAAATCATGAAACATTTTACATAAATGTCCAGTATCTAGAACCTCAAAACCACTCTGCTCAGTGACAGAAGGCAAACATAAAAGAGCACATGTTGTATGGTTCCATTAATAATGGAGACAGTAGAGTAGAGGCTGCCTCGAGCTGGGCAGGAATAGAGAATGACTGTAAATAGGCACGGAGCTTATTAGGATGATGGAAATGTGGTAAAATTAGATTGTGGTAATTAGTGTGTATGACTGTAAATACACTAAGATTCATTGAATTACACATTTAAACCCCTTGAATTTTGTGGTATATATATATATATTACATCTCAATAAAACTGATTTTAAAAATGAAAAATAATTACAGCATCTATAAAAGCGGTAACTTATGACGGGGTGGAACAGAAGAAAATGATGCTAGTTTAGTGCTCATCATGCACATTACGGTTTCTGCTTTTCTCCCCACTCCTGTGCATTCGTGATGAGCCCTGAGAGAGTTACAGGGTGCCAGCACAGCACAGGTAAAAAGCACAAACAAGTAAAAGCTGCCTGGTTCCAACGGAGGGAGTAGACCACAAGGCCTGTGACCTCAGGGCAAGTCACTCTAAGGCACTTGGTATACTGTGGTTGCCTTGTCTGTCAACAGAAATACCAGTAGTATGTACCTCATGGGGTTGGAGTAAATACTAAGTTCAGTATTTGAAAAATGTTTCAATTATTGGACACTCCCAAAGTGTCTTTGCTATTATCAAAGACACTTCCAGTGTGCACTCCAGGTATTATAGTTTTTCCGTGTATGCCAACGTTTGAGGAAAGGGGGAAGGCACTGCTCACGAATCAAACTGCACATGAGTCAAACTGTGTTATCTCTACATTATTTTCTATGATAAATCATATTATAAGTGACATATTATTCAGTGAACGTGATAACATGTGAGAAAAAAATTAGTGAACTACATAAAAAAGTTTTTACAAAAATAAGGTTGAAATTCACTTAGAAGGATCTATTGAATTCACTGTAATCTAGTAAGTATGAGCACTATAAAAAGTACTTTGTCTACTCAACTGTTTGGGTCAAAGTAGAACTGGGTTGGGTTTACTGGTGTGTCTTTTAAAAATACTGTGTGATGTGTTGTGGTTTTGTTTTGTTTTTTCATGCAATGACGTGTACCCAGCAGAGACCCAAACTATATATGCAGCAACAAAACACGATTAAAAGCTTTTTAATGAAGGCACTATAAACAGCATTTTCCTTCTGCTGTAGAATATTTTAAATACAGAATTAGCAAGCCCCAGAGACTGGAATTTCTGTTACAGAAGAGATGAAAGGTTACTGTTTAAAAAGGAAAGAATATGTTTGACATATTCTATTTAGAAAATAAAAGTGCTTCCTAATAAAAGCAGAGCCCCACTTGATGCGTCTAATGCTCCTTCAGTGTTTGCATACGCAACTGAGTAATTAGAAAGCCCCACTCCAAAAAAAAAAAAAGTGAATAAAAAGCTATTGCAGACATCAGTCCCTTGTTTACCAGGCATGCTGGAGGCCCCCGGAGGTCACTGTGATTGACAGGATTTTGGTGTTGGTAGGAGGGTTGATAATGCACACACATCTCTTGAGAGGAGAGCTCCGAGACCTGACCATGTCTAATAGAAGGGCAGCTACTATGGAGAATAATGTCACAGGCAAAGCCTGGGGGACGACTGGGCAGAAGGATGTTCAAGGATTGCAAATGACATTCCCAGACAATTAGTACCCTTTGGGAAGCCAAGGGAGACCATGCCAAAAACAGAAAACTAAAAATTCCCAGGGCAAGGATCTTCCTTTGCCAAAGGCAAGGCACCCCGTGGCCATTTCCATTAGGTACACTTCAGTACCCTCAGCTCCCCAAAGCATCCTTCAAGCTGCTGAAGCTCCAGTCATTTTGGAAAAGCAACACTGGTTTCTATAACGCATGGTGATGTTATTTCCATTAGGCACGTCTGAAAGGCAGAAAACCACAGCTTTAAGTCACAAAGCCAACTTAGCTCTACCTCCTTGTCATATCTGAATTCCTAGAAACTTGATGAAAAGTATTTTCTCTGTTGAGATAAATGATGCCAATTATTCCCAAGGTTCTTACACTTGAAGTTCCCTGTGACCTAAATTTAACAAGAACATCCAGCCTATTTCATTGGCTACAATGATGCTTGGGATCCGTGGTTACAGAGAATGAATCTATTTCCATGATATGTTATTCAATTAGTTTAATGAACGTAACTTCAGACAAGGAAGATGTCACTCTTTGAGGTACACAAAGGCAGTGGCCGTAAGAACTTGTGTTTTCCTGTCCCTGTGCTAGACTTGCACTGAATGAGACCATCTATCAGCTGCTGTCCAAGCAAATGTTCAAACCATCAAAAAACAAAACAAAACAAAACTCGGTCTTTCTAAAAGTCCAAGCCTGGTGAGCAGAATCACAGTGCAATTGCTGATTCTGCTTCACAGAACATCAACTAAAACTAGAGAAGTACCTCTGCTGAAGTGTAAGTTTCTACAAAATGGAAATTTACCTTTTCCTGACACTTTCACCCCCCAAACACAAGCCATTCCTTGAGGCAAAGGAATAAAAATAATCTTGTCTTGACAAGGTCACACCAGGTTTTTCCTAGCTTAATCCTTTCAGAAAACTTCTCACATAATCCATTTCATCCTGTAGAAAGCCCTGCTTGGAGTTTCTATATGATATTGAAACAATAAACAGACATGCAGGGTGTCAAAGCTCTAAGCGAAATATATACAAAGGTCTTTAAAAGAGTATTTTCTCTTCCAAAACATAAAAAAAGAGTGTTTCTTTGGATTACTATGTGCTCCCTTTAAAAAACACACACAGTAGAAAAACATAAAATTGGACATCTAGCCAAACACCATAAATAAGCCACAAAGCAGGTATTCTAAAGACATTCAAGTGTGTGTGTGTTGTTTTAAATGCAACTTGGATTAAGTGAATTTATTTGAATATTTTCACTTGAAAAATAAAGTAATTTTAAGCAGAGAGAGGGGTGCTGTAGCATTTTCATTCTGAGACCGTCAGAACTGAAACTCAATCTCTGAAGGAAAGCTTCCTTTCTCCTTTGAACTGTAAGCAGGGCTCTGGGCCGGGAGGTATGATGGAGTGCACGCCACGGTGACAAAGCACAGTGACTCATTTTCCCATTCTCCCCTGATTTCTCATTCATAGCTGATTTCCCTCCTCACAAGGGGTGGGGGTGGGGGGGAATGACCCTCCACCATTCATTTGCCACAGGTCCACAGAACTATTCCAGGGCTTATGGGGACAGTGTGTCACCAGGACAACTGAAATAAACACGAAAGACAGATGTGAAGGCCGGAATTCTTCAAAGGCAAGAGGGTTTGACACTTCATAAATCACCGTGTCACTCTGGTATAACAAAAGCTGTTCTCATGTACTGTACTCGAGGCTTTCTCTCGCTATACTTGCTGGTGGAGTCTGTTTGCATACCACATCTGGCTTGTCACTAGAAGCTTTATAAACGCCACAAATCAATGAGAGTGAGAAAAGGGCAGGGTCTTTGTTCTTCATACAATAAAGCCCTGTTAATAAAGAATTCAGGAAACCAGCTACTAAAAATTTCAAAATACTAAAATTATCTCGGGTATGAAGTGAAAATCCTTCAAATTTGAACGTATATTTAAAAAGCATACCCACACAGTAAGTTTTATGGACTTGGTTCTCTGGCTACTTTTAGTGTATTCTGCTCTTCTCAAATCGATAGGTACAAAATATTGAGTATCTACTGGTACCTGTATTCAGGTTACTCCAAATCAACTATTCTGTCTCTCATCTGGTAGGCAGGTGAAAACTCCTTTTGAGTGTTTTAAGAACTCATTAAATGTTAGACTGAATTGACTAATTCTGTCATCTTAAGATTTTCTTCTGAACAAGCTACAGTACAAGAAAAGCTGGTCTTCCAACTATAATTAGCGAGTTTTCAGGACTGTGTGAGATCATGTTTCTGTCTGTTTGGTACAGCTCAGGTCTGCCTAAGGCAGAGTGAATCAATAGTAATGACTACAGATCACAGTGTTTTTGCTGTATCTTTCAATAAATTATCTTTACAGTGATAACTCAGGGTAGCTACAGTTATTCATACCTGATCATATAATCATATACAACATTCAAGTGAATCACACTGAATAACACACCCTGTCTACTTCCCAAGCTTGCACCCCCTTAAATTCAGTCCATAAATATTAATTATCAGATAACTGTAATGTGATTTGAGTCTTAAGTGGAAAATGAAGATATGCTATTTTCTCATTAGACCTACGTATTAGCTTTTGCTCTCTTGTTCTTTTAGAAGACAGGAAGGTCAGCCAGGCAGCAGAAATACACCTATCAATAACTCTCATATGGCAACAGTTCCTACTCTTTAGGAGTGAAAATTCTTACACAAAAACAGTATTTCTTTTACCTGAAAACGAAAAAAACTGAAAAAAAAGATGCAAAACAACAAAAACTACTCTAAGGGCTAGTAGAGTATTTTTATAAGATTTATATTTTATTATTCCCAACAGTGGGCATATTTTTTTGAAAAATAATGGTATCCGTATCTCCAAGACATGCAGACTTTTTTATACATAGATACGGGAAGACCTCGTTGGAACATGCATAGGTCACCCAGGACTCTCAGTTTCAGAGCGACCTACGTCCCTGGCTCTTCCTCATTTTTCTGGTCTCAGTTCAAATATTACTACCTCAGAGTCTTCATGGACCACCCATGCCATTTCAGTAGCTTTCCTGCACCTCCTGTTCTCTATCACGTCGCTGGTTCTCATTTACTTTATTTTTTGTTCACATCACCATCATCTCCACTTCTCTTGTTTATCCATTTATCTGAATATTGTCTATATCCCCTCTATCAAAATAAAGCTCCATGAGAGCAGGAACCCTGCCTTGCTAACAAACAGAAGGGTATTTCCAACACCTCAACCGGGTTCACCAAAGTTGAAGACCATTTAATTTCCACTGATATTGAGTCCGTAAGATAAACAGACAAAATCTTTTAATTTACCACGTTAATGTTTTGAGCTCCATTGCTTCTCTTTAAAAAAAAAAAAATCGACAATGGCAAGTCTTTACATAGCCTGAAAAATATTGTGTGTGTGTGTGTGTGTGTGTGTGTGTGTGTTTCTGGCTTGTTCTTTGCTTTTGAAACATTTTACATATACCAGACCCCTCTGGAGGGGCAGCTACCTTAGAGTTGGGCAATAGCCATGATCTCAAATCAATCATAAAATGTGTCCTGCCCTCCCCCACTTTAAAAAAAACAGTCTCAGGTATTCCAACTTATTTGTCTTCCATTTGTTTAAGCACAAAACAATCCAAGATGTGTTTAAGGCTTTTGCTCTCCTACTGTTTTGCAGCAGGCATGGTGCTTGCAAATGTGTCCGGCCCTTTGTGCGAATACCCAAAAGGCTACATCACTCACAAGCTCTGGTTCACAAGGGGGACCAGCAGGTGGAGAGCAGAAGAATCAGCAATGAGATTGTGCCTCCTGCTTGCTAAGAAGCAAAAGTGGCATAAAGAGAGGACCGTGGTTCCGGGCACATCAGTCCAACAAAGAGGCTCTATCATTAACAGAGACCAGAGAGAGATCATATTCAGTACCCCAATCCTACAAGCTTGCGGAATGCTCAGAAGGTTTAAGTGCACTTATCAGCCACCCGTCGCTTTTTATTTCTTTACAGAAATAAATCCCTTTATAATAACAAATGAGAGTCGCCTTCTTACCCAGAGGAGAGATGCATGGGTGCATTTGCATTTTGTTGGTAGGGAAGGATGACAACAGTAATCCACAGTCTCCCTTCTGCTACCTATTGACAATTAGCAAGAGTAGATATATCTTCTTTCTTCCAATTCCTTTTACTCTCCTAACAGGAAATAATTAAATTGTGTGGTAATGTAAAGTAACAGGTTGGTTTCTGAGTAGCTTTGAGGTGATGCAAGATAGACATTTAAATGTTCTATTGCAATGCAGTGATTTGGATCTGAAAAACCATTCTGTTGGGCTCTTTCTTCTATTTTGTAATTCATGTAGTTAATCAACCAAAATAATACTGTTTAACCTCTTTCTCCCCGTGTCAATCTTGACTATAGATGGGGTCACTGAGCCACGCACACTCTAACTTAAATTACCATGGGTGACTCCTTAACTAGAAGTTACTCACCTGTGTTCCTGGCAGATCAGATCTGTGAGCACCAAATTCACTGGAGGCAGCATAAAAGCCATTCTTGGCACCAGCTGTACCAGTAGCAACAATTGCTCAATATGTGGGAAGGGATATTAATCATGGTAAACATTGTTGTTTGCCTGGTCTCAGGAAAAGGCCCCCTGAGCACAGATTGAGTGAGTCACAGCAGAGCAGAAAGTGCCTTGGTCTAAGTCCAAGGGTCTAAGTCCATTAACAAGGCAACAGCAGCTTAAGGTGGGTGAAAAGCATAGGGCATTCTGTATTATTTACACATCATCTACCACTCACTTCATTAATGTAAACTTAACTAAAAGCATGTCTAATGCTATTGAATACATAGTGAAGAGAGAGAAAAACTCAAAATTACTGGTTTCACTAAGCCTGGGTTTTTATACATGAGGTACAGTCAGACCTCATGATTAAATCCAAGAAGAGGTAACTTAACTTGGTATCCTCCCAGGCATATGGCGAACCAGCTGAATATTCCTAAGTGCAGAAGGGATTTCCGTGTTACCTGTGGCCACCATCTGTGCCTACAGTGATGCCACTTTACATCTTTAATAACTCTTTGAATAGTTGCTTCATACTTGTAAGAGATCCACCCTAGAAATTTGTATTATAGCAAATCAATTTATAAAAACTAAAAGCATGTAAGTTCAGTTTTTAATTAAAGTCATAGATACGCAGAGTAGACACAGATGTGTGTGGTATTACACAAATATGTATTACTTATTATTGTATTTATTAACACGTTAAGAGCCCAGTCAGTCACCGGTGACTGACACTATACTTTCCAAACGGAAGACAAAACAGGCTAGGCGCTTAACGTGTTAATCTTAGAGTGATAGTACAGCATTAGAGAGAGGAGCAGGAACGGTGGAGTCGCAGACAACCTAAGGGGGTTTTCTTTCATATCCAGCATTGCCTGGGGGACTTCAGACAGAAACGTTAACCTCTCTGAGTCTCTGTTTCTTATGTAAAAATGAAGGTAATTACAGTATAACTTGTGAGGGTTATGAGATTAGGAGATTAATGAGCTACTGTTAGGATGGAAGCACAGTTCTTAGCACACAGTGGACATGTGGACAGCGGATACGTAATGTATACAAACAGTCTGTATGGTACACTCTCAATATACGTTGCATTCTTATCTTTTTTCTCCCCTAAGTCATATGTTAATGTGCATATTTCAATGGTGTGGTGTGTTGTTTTTTATTTGTTTTAGCAACAAGCACCTCACTTAAATGATCTGATTTTCCTAAAACTTATTTCTAAATTTTCTTTCAGAACTTTCATTTAGTTAGCAATCAAACTTACATTGCCCTGTGGAAGATGCTTATGAGGGAAATGCTGAAGGACCAGAAACTGCTCACAAAGTTAATTAAAAGAAGACATGATGCCATTCTTATAACCACCAATACAGGACCACAGGGGGGGAATTGATAAAGATCTTGTAGCATCTTTCTGGAATGATTCTGGAATCTAGATTCTAGAATTTAGAATATCACTGCTTTTTGCAATGATAGATTTCGCCTATAAGACTCAAGGACCCAGAAAGGAAGCCTGATCCTGGTTCTAGATTGTGGGTCTGCAGCCAGAGTTACATTTTCTCTGCATCAATTCATTCCAGCCTGACATGGAAACATTCTTCCTACAGCTGAAGCTGGGCTTGACATGGGAGTTCTGCTCGCTCTGACAGGAGAAAGCAAACAGCGCAGACTTGGTTGGTTCTGAATGTAGACACCTTCTGTCACGAGCCCTTGTGTTCTATTCCACAAGGCAAAGGTGATACAAATGCTGCCTTTCTAGAATCATCTTTCTATGTGCTTTTATATTCAATCATGGACTGTAAGTAGAGTCTCTGATTAAATAGTTTCTCAAGTGAAAGTGTATCAAGAAGAGTAGAACAGGATTTACTTCTGAGTGTGAAAGTACATTATATTATTCTAGCATCTAGATCAGTGGAGTAGCAAGTTATCCCTAGGATATCAGGAAAGCAAATTCCTAAATAATAAGTGTCATGGTAAACGGGAGAGTATGAGAATAAACTGCAAATACAGTGGGAAATTGTAGTTTCTTCAATTATAGTAATACAATAGCTTAGAGTGCCAGAAAAATACTGTCAAGCCATTAGAAAAGTCTGCAAGTTATGACAAGATGGTGTAAAGTGAAAAGGGACTCTACCTGTGCTATTCTTTCAATATAATGACTATAGATACCACACAGTTACATGTTTTATATAGAATAGCCAACTATATTACCTAGAAAATGCCAACTCAACTTTATTTTCTCCTGGGTAAATCAGTAGAAAATACTCTCGTGCCAGAAAGAATTATTTGTGCTTCCCTCCTGGCCCCCTGTAAGTTTCTGGCCTATAAATACGACCTCACTTAGCTTTTGTCTAAGAGCCAGAAAACCCAAACATCCCATATTCTTGTTTTGTTTGTAAATTTGTCATTCAGGTAAACTGTATTTGCTTTAAAAATGACGGTTTAAGATTCTTCCAGATTGGAGTGTGTGTAGAAATGGTATGAGAGAAAGTAACACTCTTAATACTATTATGTTGCTAAAATTAATTTACCTTTTCAGGATATTTAAGTACATTGCTTTACTTCAGGTGCATAGCAACTATATGCAGCAGGTAGGGATGTTTCACAATAACCTCATTGAACAGATGTGAAAACTAAGGCGGAAAAATGTGATAGGGAATGAGAACGGTAGATAATGACAAACTATGACCAGGGCAGGCAGCCAGGTATGATTCCTAGGTCTTCTCTCCACTCTGAGAACATTGAAAAAAATGCCACAACTTTCTCCCCCTAGATCAACCCTTCAGAACATTCTCCACAGATGACGTTTCAGAAAGCAGGAAATAAAATGATGTGCAGGAAACAAAGCTTGGCCAGTGGATGGACTACAGGAAATAGTACTGTCACTGCTAACACAAAACCCTCTCTCTGAACTGGCACAGAGCTGGTAATTTACAGAGGGCAGAGGTAGCCACACTCTTCGCCGTGGTCATCTGTAAAACGGAAACAGTGGTCCCTGCTCTCCTCACTTCACAGAGCGGCTGGGACAACTGACTGGGGAATGAAGGAAAACATCCTTCTTCATCCACAGAGCTCCTATCGAAGTTTAAGCCTGAAACAGGACATCTGGTCCTTACTTGATGGGACATTACTTATTGTGAGAAAAGTAACAGTGGCTTTTACTAAGCCTCAGACACACAGCTTACTCATGATGAGGAAACAGTTTTTGTTTCGTTTTGTTTTTTTATTGCCATTATAATCAACTTCAATTTAATTTACTCAGGGTATCTCCTGCATACCTAAAACTCCATAATGCTAAAAAAAAAAAAAAAAGTAAAATTCAGAATTTAATAAACATGGAAGGATGCAACTTGCTTCATTACTCAAGCCATAGTTATGGTAATCCTATGTATGTGAATGAATCTAAAGTGATAGTCTCAAAAACAAGAAATCCTTGTTAACTTCCGTATATTACTATTCTTGCTTGTATTAATAGTTCATTAATTTTCCCTGTCTTCTCACAACTGAAAGGTTCTTCCTAAATACAATAAAAACCATTGAAACATTAAATGTTTAGCATTCCTTTCAGTGATATCATTATGATAAAAAGTATTGCAAATGAAATTTAATATTTTAATTATACCATAATAGAGGCCCGGTGCACAAATTCATGCACGGGTGGGCTTTCTCGGCCTGGCCGGTGATTGAGGCAGTCTCACTCGGTCCCAATTGGGGTCGTTTGGGCCAGCTGACCAGGGGAGGGACTGAGGGAGGTTGGCCATCTGCAGGAGGTTGGCTGTGGGAATGCACTGACCACAAGGAGGCAGCTCCTGCATTGAGTGTCTGCCCCCTGGTGGTCAGTGTGCATCATAGAGACCAGTCAACCAGTCATTATAGTCACTTAGGCTTTTAGATAGATAGATAGATAGATAGATACTTGATTTAGGTGTAAGAAGATTACATTATTTACAATAAGTTGTTATAGATAAATAGATATGTTCTAGGCTTTTCAAACTGCGGGTTATGACCCATTAGTGGGTAGTAGCTTTTTTTTTGTAGCTTATTTTTTTAATAGACCATATCATGGTTACATATAACAAAGGAAATATTCTTTCATAAAATTCTCATTTCAACTATGTGCATATGTATTTTCCCAACTGTTATAAAACCAATTTCTTATTATAGGTCATTTAAAAGAAAAGAGAAGTATTTAAGAAACACTATCTAGGATAAAATTTTATATATTTTTTAATTGTTCAAGGTTTAAGTTATTTTGGTTTTCTCAATAATTAAATCAGCTGACTAATGATCCCAATATTGGTAGACGAGTGGTTGGTACAATTTGAAAAACTAGTCTAAAACATCAGGTTGTTAGAAATTATGAAATCTTTTAAATTGTAATCCAATGTCCTATTTTCACAGGTGTGGAGACAGAAGTCCTGAGGGGTGAAGGCACCTCAGGTCCATTCATGTCTGTACCACACTCAGTTTAAGAGCCAGGCCAGATAAACTCTGGCTGCAACCATTCACCACACTACAGCCCACGGCAACCACCGGGAAGGGGACCCCGCCACACCTGGGCACTGTCCAGGCGGTGCCCTGGGAGGCTCTAGCTTCCGAAGAAGTTGCCTGGGAAGATGGCACAAGAGGCAAGACTGGAAAAATGTGGGGTTTTGACCAGTGAGAGACAGGAAAAGTCAGAGACCCAGCAGATGATCTACTTGCCTTTTGTCTCTCTGGTGGGTTGAACCAAGGCAGAGAGGTTTTGAAATACAGCCTCTCTGATGCCACCCACATGACCAAGTGACCACTTCTGTTTTGTGCTGAAGGTATGGCCAGCTTAGTAACCCATCACCTTGTACTGCTCCCCCACCTTTCCCGACACAAGTCATTTCCCCCCTCGCTCTTGCTTCTCTAGAATTGTATGCTCAAGTACCTCCTCTCTTCAAAAAGAGTTAGCACTTAAGTTGTTGATTCATGCTCTTCCTCCTACAGGCCAGGGCTAGGACAGTGCCCAATATTCTAATGCAGATTCCACTGCATTAGAGATTTTAAGTATTGCCTATACGTAGGATTGCCTTATGTGTTTTCATATCAGGAAGGGTTTCAAGTAAGTGCAAATTTTCTATCTTTTAGGCTTAAATGAGTATTAGGATTCATTACAAGCATCTCATCCATGTTTGAGCAATGGTTAAGCTAGTTGCAATAATCATAGTAAATTAGATAATGAAGGAGTAATACGCAAGTCCCAAATTTCAGTGGCCTGAAACATTAAGGATTTACCCCTTGCTCAGGCTACACAGCTCACTGCAAGTCAGCAAGGGGCTCTGCTCATTGTAGACAGATAGCTACTATCTTGAGAAAACAGTATGGCTAGTACAGTGAAGCATATACTGCTTCTTAGAGCTCCTGCCTAGAAGTGACACGGTCACTTCCGCTCACGCTTGTGTGACCACAGCTAGTCCTGTAGTCATACCAAATTTCAAGTCGGCGGGGAAGTGTAATTCAACCATATGTCTGGAAAGTCAGAGAACCAAAACCTTTGTAAAAGGTCCGAAAGACAACCATAGATAGTGCAGGGAACAAGGACACATTTTGTTCTCGGTGTCTAAGCCACTGACTTGATGTGGTTTCAAATGACTTTTGCAAAATATTGGGGAATTTGAGAACTTATCTCCAAAGCCATGTTAACATACAAAATTGAACCCAGACATCACAGCAGAGTCAAAAGAGATGAGGTTTAAGATCTAGGCTCAAATCCTGGTTAGTGTCATGGGCTCTACGTGACTTAACGTCTCCCAGTCCGGTTCCACATCTGTAAGGGGGAACAATATTTACTTTGTAGGTTTGTTGTCAGGCTGAGAGATAATATGTGCCAGCCTCACTGGGCTGGCGTATCCAGTCGGAGTCTCTGATAAAAGAGGGCTGGCATGGACGGTGGTTTACCAGGAGCTGGGCACTGCTTCTCCTGTACAGAAGTACCCATGTGTGTTATTATTTCCTTTTGCCAGATTGATATACTTTACCAGTATTGAGGCACCAATTCCTGAAGAAAACTTTTTAAATTAAATTTGCCAATGAATCAAAACTGTAAAAGATGACAGATGTAGAATTTGACAAGGTGCTGTTCAATAAAGATTTTTTTTTCAAGTCCTGCACTCAACTTCAAAAAAGTCAACAACACAAGAGCTAGAAGGGAAGTGAGTCTGTACATTCACGGAAATTGGTCTGAGGGGTTTTGATTAATGGGCATCTCACCATGCACGAGTGAGACAGGGTTGTGCCCTAAACCCTAGGCAATCTTAGCCTCTTTAATCAAAACCTCGAATCCGGATTAAGAGACATTCTTCCACCCCATACCTTCTACCACCAGACTACATATTGCAGTGCTCTGGACAACCCCAGTGTAAACTTCTCCTGACAAATGAAGGGGCAGACATGCTGGTCGGGCTGCAGAGAACATGACAGATGAGGAATGGCTGAAAAAACTAGAGATGTTTAGGCTGCAAGTCTGTCTCGGGAAACATGATGCCCACCATCCAATACCTGAAGGGTTGTCATGCAGAATAGATGTTCTCTGTGCTTCTCTAGAGAACAGGAGGATGAAGCAGGAGGTATTACCCCTTGTCTGCTGGTGAGATCACGGCCAAGCAGAGCCAGCTGCTCGCCTGCTGAGGATATGGTGGCGATTCCAAATGGGTGGGAGCTGGAGCGTGGGATGTCTAGTGTGCTGTATTTCCAACCCTAAGCATCTATCAGCTTCTGGACATGCTGTACTTGTTCTGAATAGGCATCCTCTCCTTTCCTTTTTAATAAAGACGTTATAAAAATAATAATGTAATGTGCAGGAATTCATTTACCCTGCTTACGCTACAGAAATCTTGATTTAGTAGATATCCCTTCAGGTTACGATTTCTGCTGCTGGCTGCAATATAATAAAGATGCTGACAGTTGTGAATTACTTTTCCCCGAGTTCTACAAATTATCAACCGCAATGGTAAATAGGAGAGGAAGAAAAGGTAAAGTCGGAGGTCAACAGGGGGGAGGCCTCACTTTTCTGCATAATTTAAGACCTCCTGCAAATGATGACGAAGAGATGCCACTTTTGAGGAAGAAGAGAATGTATATATGGCTCTAAGTTTCAGGACATCGAGGTTAATGGAAAAGTGGGAACGGCTTTGTTTTATGGGCCCTACTCAAGATGAATGGCCGGGGAGATGGGCAAGAGGAATTATTTCTTATCTAGAAGAAGCTGAGGTTAAAGAGAGGAGGCAATGGCGTGTGAACGCCGCCTGGGACAATTATTAGGAGAGAGCTCTGACTAAAGGTGAACAGCCTGCTGGGAGATGGGAGACATCTGATGGGTAAAGTCAGTCTTGCCCTGAGGCCGTGACCTCATTAATAGTTAAACAACAGCCCTGGAAATTAATGACCCGCACCTGACTGCCCAGTGAGATGGCACTCCTCTTCACAGCCGCCCGGAATCTGCACAGCACATTCCGGCAGGGAGGCCGCCAGGGACGCAGCAAGCCCCCTGGGAACCAGAGGTTAGAGGAGCAGCGGCCACACAGCCGAAGAAAGGGACTCTGCCCGGTCTCCAGGCTGCAACCTGGGCCAGAGGCAGCCTGAAGCTGTGAAGAAGTAGGGACTGACCAGACTGAAGGTATTTAGAAAGGAAAAAGCATGGCCGGTCCTCCGTCAGAACTGGATGCGCGGACTGAATGGCACCGATCTGGGTGAGGCAGGCTGGGCGCCACGGTGACCTCCACCCCACCTGCCATATGGCTGTCTGACAAAAGCGATTCGTCAAGCTTCCCGGTTGCCAAACCTGCTGGCTTTAAATCACCAGGTGCAGGGAAGAACGTTTGAAGACAGCAATTTAAACCACCTCCAAATTTCAAACCCGAAGACTTTTCTCTCCGCCACACACAAGATCACCTACGGTGTTCACACCACCTTTAAGGGCTGAGAAAACAAAGCCCATCCCCTAGTCTGCAGGTTGCCTTTCTGCTCTGTGCACAGATTTTTGAAAAAAGACTACAATAAATTCCACACATGACAGCTCGCTGCAGCTGAAGAGCAAGCTCCTGAGGTGTACCTTTTTATGTATTGGGGTTGGGGAAGGGAGGTGGTAATGTTTCCTGTATCGGATGCCTATACTTTGCAGACCTTTGGGGACTCATCTCTGCTGAATTCTTTAACAGCTGAGATGACAGGGATGTCCATTACCCAAATGGGCAGCACTGTCTATTGATCAGGGCTCCACTTAGCCATCTCATTTGTCATCCTATTGTCTCCCATCTTCACTGCTCTCCATATGAAGGGGGAATCTTTTTTCAGGTGTTCAAGAGTTAATCGACATTCCAGGCACAACGGAGCAATTAAAACATATAATGAGCAGAACACTCCAGCGCTTCACCTACAGAGAAGCCTGAACTGGGCCTCTCCCTATCTCCCCTACACAGGCCATAGGAAGTTAAAGAGGTAATCCACTCCTGCAAAAGCCCAGAAGAATAACTATAATACTCTTCAAACCTAAGCTGTGTCAAGTGCTTGCTTTGCCGCTATTTCTGCTTTCAGAAACTCATTTTAAAAGATAAAAAGGAATATTATAGGAAGAAAGCTCAAATCCCAACAAAACAAAGGAAGGTCTACCTAATCTTGCCAGTTAATCATTTGGGGAAAGTCTTGCTCTGCATCTAATTAGATCTATGCAGTTAAACATCCATCAAGAATTCTCCCATAAAGGGGATGTTTTATGTAGTTCTCCTATGAGGGATTAAATTGGGTATGTGGAAAGCAATGTTGATCCATTTCATGGGCTCTCCCAAAATATACATCAGCATCTGTGTCACGGAGCTGGTCAGCTTCTTTATCCTTTCACCAAAATGCAAGCACCGAAATAATTAAACATCTCTCAGACCGGAACTGCACAGTCATTAGGCAACAGTCAATGACTGGAACGGCCTGAACCGCATTCTACCCTGGCTTTGCTAGCCATTTCCATTCCGAAAGCTTTCCCCCGTCCGGATTTCCCCTGAGACCCAGTTTATGATGCTATAAAGACTGTCAACCAGAGGCAGCAGCTCTCCAACACCTGAGCCACACACACAACTATCAAATAACATTTAATTGCTAGATGACACTGCGTGTCAGGGCTTGAATTCTGATCTCCAAATATTATCCATGCAACTTTCTGCAGAGATAAGGCTGTTATGATAACAGCAGACAAAACCAATTAAGCCTGGGAGCAGCAAACATTTCAAGATCTTGACTTAAACCATAAACGGAGTTTGAGGATACATAAGCTATAAGAGGTCTGATGCTCTCTCCCTTGTCTAAAGAACATTACTTGAGGCCTCTTTCTTTTTGTGTATGTGGGTACTTCCATGTAAACGCATGAGCTAAGAGAGAGCAGCGCATGCAAATTGCATGAGCTATTAATTACTTTTACCTATGGTGTTCAAGGGCTAATCATGAAAACGAATATAAATCTAGTTCATTTTTAATACATCATACGAGTTGTGCTTTCATTGATAAACTCAAGCATGCTATCACAAATACGCTCAGCACAGGTTTCAGATTTCAGAAGCTTTCCTGCTTCTTAGCTGACAAGTTTCTACTAGAGAATGTCTCTACGGCTTTGTACGCATATTATATCTGCTCTGTGATATGTCTGCAATGCCAAAGCCACAACACCAGGAGGAAGTGCCAAATCTTAACCCCAAGTTACTTCTGGTAGACCACAGATAAGGAAAACAGAACTGAGTTGGGGTAAAATGAACAGTGTATGTGAGCTCCCCGAAAGCTTATCAATATCTGACAGCTAAACTAGGATACTAGGAAATTTATCAACCAAATGATGTTCTAAAAGAACACAAAACTGATAGAAAGGGGAATGGTATGGCTTCAAAGGGAGCCTGATTCTAAAAAGCATGAATTTCTTTCATGAAAAAAAATAAATAAATAAAAGCATTATGGAAGTTTGTCACTAAGGAAAATATTGAATTTCCTATACTTTCTATACACAATGACTTTCTATACTTTTCATGAAAAAAATATGATATATCCTCCTACATGTATGCTTCATCTGAGAGAAAAAAGGAAAAAAAATAGCAGGACCTATTTCATTTAGCTCTCCCTCATACCTGGGTATAAATAGAGGATAGTAATTTGTATTGTCCAAGACAGGAAAGGAATAATAAATGGCATTCAATAATGGTGGGTAGATAGGTAGAGAGAGGACTATAGACTTAGAAAGCAAAAATAAATGCCACATGTACCAGGTGAAGAGTGACTACTTGTAGACACAGAAGAGATCAGAGTGCTTATGACCCCACCTAACAAACAACACAGTGTGCAGTTTAAAAAGCAAGTAATTTACAGTAGTACCAGATAATAAATAGTACTGACAACCTTGAACGTAATCGTGTTACAATATATGGGCCCGATTGCACCTTTATTAAAACTATGATGACCCTAAAGGAAAAAATACAAAAACAAATGGGAGTCAAGATCGAATAAAAATTTTCAAAGGCTAGAAAAAAAAAGACGATAAACTTGCAAAATTACGATAAACTTTGAAAAGAAAAATATACCGATCTTCATTACATGAAAGAATATTTTATAGAGAGAATGTAAGCTAATAATTTTTAAATTTAGGATGGGAGATAGAGTTCTCTCATAACAGCACAAGTAATTTTTACTGGCTCTAAGAAGGAATTTCCAGATTTGGAAAAGTCATATGCAAAGAATGTAGTGTCTGGTCCATTTTCTTACTCAGTGAGGTCCTTGGGGTCCTTTTGGACTAAAGAGTTAGCAATTAATTTTTGTCATAAGGATCATCACTATCATTACTCATAATTAATATTTATGGAACAGCCACTGTGTGCAAGGCCTAAAGGAAATGCTAGGATGGCTTGTTTGGCAAATAATTAGAATTCCTCACCCACTGTCTAGTCTACACTTCTTGTCTACCTGGGAAGTTCCTATTTTATCCTCTAAAGCCTTTCCTTACTCATGCATTGTACCCTGTCTTCTCTGATTCCATAGCCTCTACTCTGCCCACTAGCCAAGCACTCATCACTGGCAGAGACCACTGCTTGATCAACTTTGCACACTTAGCACAGTGTACCTCATAATGGAGGAGGTATTCAGTGACCATTTCTCAGTGCTCCTTGTTTTAGTTCTTTGCAACATTCCTACCGCCAGCTACATTTCATAAGATATTAAATGACAGTACAGGGAAATCTTCAATAACGTGCTTATTTCATACCATTTACCTATAGCAACAACGAGCTGACCTTCTACACAGAAAAGAAATCCAGATTTAATTGGGGCAGAGCTCAAGAATCTGAACATTTTTAGGCAACTCAGATGATTCCAGATGATTCCAATATGTAACTAGGGTAGAAAATTACTTACAAAGAATTATAACTACTTTTGAAAAATCCTTTTCTTCATTTCCTACCACAAGCATTCAACTGCATCTTTATATTGCTTCTGGCTATGTATATTGTTAATAAAAAATTTCAATGTTTTAATAATTTATTCTGAGCACACCTTAAACACTGTTTATAATCTATTATTTCTAATGGATGGTCAACATACCAACCTTGAAATAAGTAGACAACATGCCCAAATTCTTAAGTCAGAAAGTACTTCATACTAAGAAATTTGGAAAAATATGTAAAACGAAAGCTCATAAATCTTCCAATCAACTTACTAATATGTCAGCTAAAAAATACTTTTCAGCACTATGTGCCAGGCATGATTCTCAGCTCAGAGGTACAGAGAACAGAGTTTCCTTAAGTAATCACGATCATTTTTTCCTTTAATATGTGGGTTTACAACTTAAGAATATCTGCTCAAACAAACCTTTTTTCATCTTCATGCCAATCCTGTGGGCGATTATAATCATTTTTCGAATGATAAAACTTAGGTTCAGAGAGGTAGAGTGATTAGTTCAGCTCACACAGTTATTAGGTAAAACACACAGTTATTAGGTGAGATTCATGCAAACCAAACTTCTGAATGCTTTTCCCTAAATTCAGGGGCAAACATTACACTAATTACTGTGCTGTATACAAAAGGATTAAACTATGGTCCTGAGACCTGGAAGGAGGCTGCAATCTAGTTATGGAAAGAAGCCAGATACACACTGATGATGAGAATATAATACACTCCAGTGTTTACAAATAATAAATGATGTAAGACAGTCAGCTGTTCTCCAGGATTGCAAAGAAAGAGCAGATTGAGATTAGAAAGATGGAGAAGGCTTTTTTATAGAGTTGGACCCTGGGCTGAGACTTAAAAGGACCGGTAAAGCTAGAGAAGCAGGAAGATGGGAGGTAGAAGCTCTACAGATAATGTGTCTCATTATAGCCAATTTGGAAAACTTGAGCTAAAAATAGTTCTACAAAGTATGCATCAATTTTCATTTACTACATAATTTGAGGCCAAGAAAATTTCACCACTATGGACAACTTTTGTCAATATAGAGGAGGCACCTGGATTCTCTCTCAGGCTTATCCAATCAAATCCAAAAAATTAATGAATCATCGAGGTTCTAATATGTGCAAAGCACGATTCTTGCCACTCTGAGAAGTACAAAAGGAAGCACTCTCTTTACTCTCTAAGAGTTTACAATATCCATAGCATGTGAAGAATCTTCTTGTAGAGTCTGCCATGCAAACAAATGCCTAAAGTGTTTTTTGTTTTGTTTTTTTGTTGTTAATCCTCACCTGAGGATATTTTTTCCTTTGAGAGAGAGAGAGAGTGGAAGGGATGGGGAGAGACACAGAGAGAGAAACACCAATGTGAGAGAGACACATTCATTGGTTGCCTCCCACACGCACCCCAACCAGGGCCAGGGATCAAGCCTGCAACCAAGGTACGTACCCTTGACCAGAATCGAACCCAGGTCCTTTCAGTCTGCTCTATCCAATGAGCAAAACTGGCCAGGGCTCCATTCTTAATTTTGTATTTCATCAGTAAAATCCTGATTCGGTGGCAATGACAGCAGATGAGCACAGGAGTCTGGGTGTAGGGGTTGAGAGGAGAGCTTGCACCTTTCTGTGCAGCTGTTCCTTTGAGGCACTCAGCACCTCTCTTTTGTTAAAGCTGCCTTCCCTTGAGAAGGTGTCTGCATTTCCGGCTGATACAATTAACAACTCATAGGTGGGAACAAAAGCCACCGTCGGAACATTCACAGCTTTCAAAGCAGAATAGACAGAATGTGCACTAGTATACGAATGGAAAGGCAGACTGAGATCCTATTTGTGCCCGGCGAGGTCATGCCACATCATGGCCTGGAGAACTGCCTGGCCATGTTCCTGGCCACTGGGTTCTTTGAATGTGGCCCCTGATCGTTTTCTCGGAAAGATAATCATGCCTTCCATGCCTGGACTGTTTTAAGGCCACAGGTGCTAATTTAATTTATGGTGTTAAGAAGAGCTGCACCATTTGCCAGGGGAGTGGGATGTGAAGGGCTATTCCCGGCTCTGTACCCACAAGGGATTCCCTGCTTCTCTGAACACAGGGAAGAGAGAGTAATGGAAAACACTAACCAGACACTAACCGCGGCCTGGTTGCCGGTAATGGACTTAATCCATGACCACCACAGGCATGGAGGCTAAGCTACGAAGGGAAGTGAGATTTAATGGAGGAGCAGGGAATCACCTGACTGGGAAAGGCCTTTAAAAACTCCACCAGTCAACAGAGCACTGGGAGAAACCTCTGGCTAAAAGGACAGAGGGGAGGGGTCTCCCTGAAAGAAGCACGGGTGCCGGAGCCAGAGGTCAGAGATGCTTCTGCATGTGGTTTCTGAAATCACACCGCGGCCAAGGGCTTCCTGCCTCCGACTACACACAGGGAGTGCTGAGACAGATACGTCTGCCTTTCATGCATAAACGCTCATCGGCTTTCCTTTAGCCAGGGATGGTTTGTTCTGGATGATTCTGAGAGGGCAAGTCCTCAGACAGATGACCTGACAGATGGGCTCAAGGGAGGCAAGGATCTCTCCTGGGTGTGAGGTGGGGGAGGAAGCAAGTGAAAAAGCAGACGAGAAAAGCAGCGGGAGCATGCTACTCTTGCAGCTTTATGAACGTATGTAATTATGCCTATGACTAAAATACACAGTCAAGACAAAAGAAGCACAAAGTAGTTATTCTAATGTGTAATCTAAAACCAGATTGAGAACGCATGACAAAACCCCTTTATGTAAGTTTGCTGCTATAAAAAGAATCCAATTTATTTTTCACAAATTTAAGAAAGGAAAAGTCTTATTGAAATGAACATGATGTCACTGGAAAAAGTTGATCATCCACAACCTAGTGCCTTAACCCGACGAAGGCATCACTGCAAACACTATGAGCAGATTGAAGAAATACCGGTAATGCAAATGTATAACAGACATGAAAATGCCCCCCTTATCAGTGAGGTCAAGGATGTGAAGTTATCGTCAATTTTGCTACAAAATAGTAAAGCTAATGAAAAGATCACTCAATACTTTCGGATGCCTTAAGACTATAAACCGGAAAGAGCTTTTTTAAAAGCAATTAGGCAATATACATTTAAAATCGTCAAGTGTTCATCGGTTTTGACAAAAAAAGAAAGTCTAATTCCGGGAATCTTCCTGAGGAAATCATTAAAATATGGGTAAAGATTCCTGTTTAAAATTTTTAATTAAAAAATCAACTTTATAAAGATTTTAATGGCTGTAAAAATAATTATATTAAGTGAGAATAATTAAGTCGCAGAATATGTATCCAGAAACAAATACTGAAAGTTAATGCACCGAAACTCTAACAGCAATTATCTATGGATTCTTATTTTACTTGTAACTCGTTAGAATTTCACAAATATGTTACAAATGATAAATATTATAATCAGAAAAATGTAATCAAAATCCACAACTCCAAAAACAGCAATAAAAATTGCCAAAGCTACTCCATGAATTATTTATGAAGGAGTAACAAAAATATTGGATTAGATGATAGGGTCAATTTTCTTTCACATGCCATTGAGCTGAAACTTATATTGGTGTATAGACTGTAGAGCAAGGGCCAGGTGGTTATACCTCACATTTTGTCTATACACACAGAGAGACTATGGCAGGTACACCTCAACCTCAAGGCCAATCAACTGTAATAAAGAAAAAAAATTTTTTTATAAATAGCCAGAAGCCATAGATTATAAAATTTTAAAAGGTAAGAGGACAAGGAAGAAATAAGAGCTATCTTTTGAAGTCCTGACTGAATTACACATGGGGAATTTTCTATAGGTCAGCCAACAATTATTTTCTCTGCTCTAGTAATATCTTCAGATACCTAATTTTTTTTGTGTATTATAAATGTTCTGTAGATAGACCACAAAATATTTTTTTTTATTTTTGTGTTGATACAGTATAAAGATCTTTCAAAGTCACATGTTTTCAAGCAAATGATAGAAAAAATAACACTGAACATTCTCAAGAAAATTAACTTTCCAAGAAAATGCTGACATTCTGTTAAAATCTGATCACATGCAGCCCTTCTATTCCCCCTATACTCAAAGAGTTGAACACACTAAGGCACCACACTTTTTAAGGAAACAAAAATAACACACTGTCCCTGCATGTCTTCATAAACCTTGCCTAATTTAAAATGCTTTAATATCATAGGATGCTTAAAAAGTTAGTCATAAAGAAAAAGAAATGAGAACCTTCCTGCCCCCAAAACTGTACAGAAAGGAAATTGCCAAAGGGAACATGTAAAACTCAGATAAGAGCTCCACATCCCCGAGTGCTGCAGACACAGGGAGAATTTCCTGTGGAAAGGACAAGTACAGCTGGTGTCAAATTAGCAAAAGATGGGGATGAGAAGATGGAGTTATTTAGGGTCTGTCCTTTGAATATAAAATGACGAACTCTCAATGAGCCTGCTCATAAACCACCATTTCACTTTCCTTTTGAAATCTGTGTTGTTGTGGGATACGGGCGGGGGAGACACAGGGCATGCCTTCTCTGTTCTGCAAAGATGACTGCAGAGTGTCCCGGAAGGAGGAAGAAAGCACTCCCCTGGTTATCGGCCAGCCTGACTCACCTCTCTTTATTGCAGAACACCAAGTATCCAGAAACTCTGGTTGGTATTTAGAGAGATTTCTATCAGCTTTCATGACATCTGAGCTATGAATATGCTTTAATCTCGTTTGGATTAAATATTAGTTCACTTGCTGGAAGTGGTTTTCATCACCTGAGCAGACACCAGGCGTGCCTCGCAAGCTCAGAGGAGACGCATTTGTGACTTCCTTCTGGCTATCCCGAATGGCCTGGCTCAGGTGCTCACAGGGCAGGTGAACTGTCTGTCACAAGTGAAAATAAAAGTGACGGCCTAATCCCAGGCCCACTGTGTACTTCACACGATTGCTACACAGCCTGGCAGCTCCAGGAGCTGATGCCCCGGAGACCTGACAGAGGCAGCAGGGAGGCACCCGCAGGCCGGCTCCCAGCCCATCGGGGCGGGGCTGCCCGGCAGAGTTGCACAATATTTGACACGTGTGATGCACATTCCCGGAGCCTCCGCTCAGAAGAGCCAAATTCACCTCTCACCTCTCAGTCTGAGAGAACAAAGTACAAGGAAAAATAAGTTGAGGACGCCAGGTTAAGAAAAAGAGAGAGAGAGACAGATTTCAAAGTAACTTCTTCAAAGGGCCTTTTATATTTCTTTTCAGGAGACATTTGAATTTAAGTGACACTGTCAATCATTTCCTTTTTCAAATATGACAAACCTATTCTACCCCCATCTCGTTCGCATGGCTTGATGGGAATGAGGGGGGAAGTTATTTTCCATACCCAGAAATTCACACAAAGACTACCTGGGCAGGAGCAAGTCATTCCAATGTTTTATTTTCAGTGTTCTTTTTAACGGAGTTCTTTCCCATTTACTAAGGATTAAACCACTTTTATAGAGAGAATGTACAAAGTTTTCTGAGGATGTCACTTGGGAATACAACTGACTAAAAGAAATGAAGGACACGATTGAAGAAAAGTAACAAAGTGGTAAATACTCCAAAGTATAACTCACATTTCTTTCTTAGGAATTCTAACTTTTCAGAAGCCACTGAGCCGAAGGGAAAACTACAACTTTCGTACCTAAAACATGACCATTTGTGAGACTATCACTTACATATATTCCATATGTAACATGTTTTTAAAATGGGGCGAAAAATGCCTAACACATAAGTTCTGTTCATTCTACAGATCCTGGAAATTTAAACAAAAATCAAAAGGTACAGGGAAGTGGCTATGGCTCCTTAACCTCAGAAGGGGACAGGAAACTGGGGTCTGTCCCGAAGGCTGTGGGTTCTGGACAGTGCAGGTATCTGAGAGAGAAGGCGCTTGTCAGGTGGGTCCCGGCGGGGAGCCCATTGTCTCTGTGGGGGTCCTGACATTTGGGGAAATCTAAACCTTGTTACTGTGCAGATCACCCCTGGTGGGACGGAGATTTAGAATGGATGCCTCTTTACCAAAGCAATTAAGATCATTTAGGAAACCGGGGAAATGGGCAATAAGGACCTCCCGCCTAGAGAGCACTTGCTGGTGTTCAATCACACAGTTCCAATGACAGCTCGGTGGTGGAGACGCAGCACTTGCCGAGTGAAACGCCCTTGTAAATGCTGGGGCTCACCCCGACAGAGGGATTTGAAAATCTCTTAAAGGGCCCTGCACAGAGCATCAGAGAGCTGTCGCCTCACATCCACGGTGTCCCCGAGCACCTGAGAACGAGGCAGAGCCAGGATGCTTTTTCTGTGTGTCCAACACAGGGCCTCCTCGCAGGTGAGGGGCAGCTGCGTCTTGGAGAGAGGTTGTGTTCTGTGAATGACTACAACTCTGGACTCCAAATTACACAAAAGCAGCCCTTGGACAAAGCAAATGACGAATCTTTGTAAGCTCTAAAGGTTACCTTCAGAGTCTACTTCAACTCTTTGAGCGGCTCCAGGGCTGGTCCCACAGAAGGAACCACGCCCTCCTCAGTATTCAGCATTCTCAGGTCAGGCCTCACGGGCAAGGACTGCCATCAGTCATCTACTTGCCCCCGCTCTGAGTGCCTAGAGAGCAGGGACTGTCTTATTCCCATCTTCACTTTAATGTTTAGCACTATGCCTGGCCCACTTTAATTACTAAATAAATATATGGTGAAAAAAATCTGAAGAACAGTTCTGAGGAACTTTCTCAGAGATGTGGTAAAAAAACAAACAAAACACACACACACACCATTATTCTACCATCATACGTGATAGTTTTTTCATTTCATAACATGTCTACGCATCATTTTAGTTATTACTGCCCACCTCTCCATCCTTGATGCTGTCTTTGAAACCATGTGACTCGTAAAAAATCATCAATGATAAGCCTACCTGACAACTTTGACAAGGTGGATGCCAGGGGAAAACACATGTCTTTCTCTACCTCCTGAAGCCCTGCCCAGGTAGCTAACTGAGGCAACAAAAGTCACACCTCAAACCTTTCCCTTTCCTTAATTCACCAAAGCCACATCTTTCACAAGCATCACCTGCCTGTCATGGTGTCAGGGCTGGCTGAAGGCCTTCCTGTTGGTGCAGTAAGATCGGCTGTAAGCCAGATGTGTCCAAGACTATGGGCCACACCTCAAAAATACATGCAACGTGTCTAATGTTTTGATATGTTAGGTATAGCGAGTATGAAATTCTTTTAGACCAATGTGATTAAAAAGAAATCACAGATGCCCTAGCTGGTTTGGCTAAGTGTACAGGCTGTCGGCCTGTGGACTGAAGGGTCCTGGGTTCAATTCTGGTCCAAGGCACATGCCTGGGTTGCAGGCTCGATCCCCAGTAGGGGGCATGCAGGAGACAGCCAATCAATGATTCTCATCATTGATGTTTCCATCTCTCCCTCTCCCCTCCTATCTAAAATCAATAAAAATGTATTTTTTTTAAAAAGAAATCACAGGACCCCTGGTCGGTGGCTCAGTGGTTAGAGCCTCAGCCTGCGTGCCAAAGGATCGTGGGTTTGATTCCTGGTCAAGGGCACATACCTGGGCTGTAGGTTCATTCCCCGGCCTGGTCAGGGTGTGTGAGGGAGGCAACCAATCAATGTGTCTCTCTCACATTGATGTTTCTCTCTCCCTCTCCCTTTCTCCCTTCTTCCTTCCCTCACCCTTATCCTCATCCTCTTCCTCTCCATCTCCTTCTCCCTCTCTCCCTTCCTCCCTCCCTTACACTGTCTCTAAAAATCAGTGGAAAAGAATCCTCTATTGAGGATTAACAAAAAAAATCTGGGAAAGAAAGGAGAATGTTTACTGAGGGGTTACAGATGCAAAACAGAGGCCACAGGAGCACAATGAAACTACTTCGGCTCCCTCTGGACGTTAGCATGTCAGGTGGACCCTGTCTCAGAAGCTAGCTCAGCTTCTACACTTGCATCCACTTCCTAAGAATGAGGATGCATTTTCTTCCCAGATGCCCTGAGGACCATGTGGCCCCTAGGCGGTTAATTACTTCAGGCCAGGGTCAAACCCTGTGGTCGGAAAGCCACGCGGAGCTCCTCGGCAACGTGTGTTCAGCTCTTCAGTCCGCTGCGCACAGGAGTTCTGTTGGCCAGAAGGGCCTTTGATAGCTCTGTAATCAACTTGGCTTCAATAGGCCTTCTGCACAGACTGAAAGCAGGTCAAACGTTTGGCAAGCCATTTGTTTTCTCCACATAACACACTATCTCTGGCCTCCTAATGTTGTCCTTGTGGAAACCACTTCCATGAACTTAGGGAAAATTTTGTTCACAGCAGTTTGAAAACAGAGCAGACGACCCTTCTGCAATCCTGACATTGGTGTTTCATTTTACATTGAAATTCAACATCAAGTAACATATTTGTGTTCAGGAGAGGAGAGCAAACCTTCGGAAAAACGAACGTTCGGTCGATTTTGCGAGGCAGAGAGATTGCGGTTCTTTTCCATTCCCATTAAGCTATCCCAAAGTGGCTATATGTTCAAATGCAGGAATGAAAAGTGGAAACAGACAGCCTTCCTTATTGTCCCACAGTACAGAACTGAGCTAGTCCACAAGAGTCTCAGAAGATAATACAATTTGCAGGGCCGCCCCCTAGCACGGGAGCTGCTCTGCTCATCTTCACGGATCAATCTGGCTGTCTCCAGCACATCTGCTCGTGCGCTGACAAATGATGAATTCCATCTCCGCATCCACAAGCAGAAAGAGCCGCTGATCAACAGCTAGGAGCGGAAATGTATGCACCTTTCATAAGCAAGACAAATCACTCATTCTCACCCAACGCTTCTAACAGGAACACTAATTTTGTATTTATTTGCACGGCATATGTACTGCGTCCGAAGCAGTGCATTAAAAAAGATCTCAGGCAGCCAACTGCTCTGATTACATTTATCCATCGCGGTATTACAAGGGCTCAATGGCACAGCAATGAAATAGGAAGCTCGTTGAAGATTGAAAATACCTCATCAATGGCTTGTCAGGGCCAGGGATTTTCTGGTGCATTAACACGCACACACACACTCAGCCCTGTCAGAGGAATGATTTTTTTTTTCTTGAAGAACAAAATACTGTGGCCATGCATCTTAAATCTGCCATATGCCTTTCCTGTCAACCAGCAGTTATTTTTATTAATAACTCCAAGAACATATTGTGGGATTCTTTTTGTTTTCAGATCCGGTCATGTGACTCCTTTGGCACCAGGGAACACTGGGTAAATTGTAATGTTCTAACATGCCAATGAATGGGCCTTTTTAAAGTCCGGCTGGTGATGAATTGATATTTGCTAAGGCCTAAGCAAGCACAGGACACTATATATCCTCCTTCTTCTGTGCTCTCTGCAAAGATGGATGGAAGTGAGAGGCAGAGAAGAAGTCAACAGGGATGAGCTCAAGCTGACAACCAAGTGACTACAAGTGGATTGTTTTAATCAAGCCGCAAAAGAAGTGGCTTTTTGTATTCCTTACTGTGGCTTCATTCTCTTACTGTACACATAGATCAGAGCTAAACTGTACTGCACTGGCCTGGCTGAAAATTGGAATGCAGCAGAAAAAACCGAGACGATACAGCTTCCTTCAGGTCCCCAGAGGAAGGTAACTGAAGCAAGAAATGTTTCCAGAGATGCCAGACTGGAGATTCATGTTCCAACTTCCTGAGATCCGGCTTTTCGGAGGAGGATCAAGGTGGGTTTGCTGTTTTCCTTTAATAGCACTGGTTCCTCCCTGCAACAGAAATCTCTGGGACAACAATACAGGTGTGACAGTGCTATGCAGCGTCCTCCAAGCCACCTACCAACAAAGCTCCCTTGGTCAGGGGTTTTCGATTTACTGTTGAAAATCGAGTAAGTTTGGGCAAAATACTGGTGCTGTTCAAAGAAATAGACGTCTACCTCCCGGAACCAACGCATGCTGTGCAAGTAAATACAGAATTAGTGTTCACCCTTCACAGAATATTTTTTGGTAGAGTTGTCGGCAGAGCATTCAAAGACATTAAGTAGATTATCTAGTCATATAAAGTCCCCTGTGATTTTTCACCATTAAAAAAAACCACCAAACAACATTTTTTTTTGAGGATGTATGCTAATTGTGAATGTTACAAGAGGTGATTGTGTAATTGTGCATACCCCTCTGCCCCACCCTTAGGAATTTTTGTGTAAATATAACTTTTGCAAAATTGTTTAAAAGGATCTGTTATTAAAATAAGTGCTTTGGCTCAGATGGAATCACTATTTTTTGAATAAACGAACAAAAATCATACCCTAAAACAGGATTCTATTTCAAATAGATGGTTAGTTCTTTATGTAGTAGGCTCCAGGTTCCTACCAAAGTTTCTATAAAATTCTGTGGTGGTAGTTTTGCTGAAGAGCCACACACACCAAAAAAAAAAATAAAATCAGTGGTCTGAACTTTAATTTTCCAATGAGGAAAATGAAAAATAGTGAGGCAAACTAACCTACCCAAGGAAACAAAGCTAGCACAGCTGAAATTAGATTCAAAGTTAAACCTCATAATCCAATTCATTATTTAAGTTGGGACAGAGTTGGGTAAAGCTAGCCATGTTTTCTTTCCTTTTAAATTTTTTGAAGCTTATAATCAACATAAACCTTACAAAACAATGAATTTTTAATTTATTATTTTCCCACACTTGGACTGTATGGGAAAAACTGGGTATTGCATATCCACATGCTAATATTTATGATCAAAATATTTTTTCCTAGAATTTAGCCTCACACATTTAACATAAGATGATTACTTTTCTAAGGGCAGCAACAAAAAATGGTGCAAATATATCTTTAGACCATTTTTTTTTTTTTTTTGTAAGGAGAGTAAGTTTCTGAAAAAATCAACAGGTAAAGCTTTAAATGTGGGAAACACCTGCTTTGAGTCCTGTTAGACTGCAGGCAACAAGACACTGTCACATATATAACCCCGATTCTGCTACAGGCAAAGAGACTGATGCTGAGTAGCTGTGAATCAGCCCTTTGTTTTAGAACCAGATGTGCAAAATGCGAGACCACCTGTCAGTTCCCTCGTCTGTAGGAAGCAGTCTCAACAAAACTTATTGGCATTAGTGGATTATGGTGGTAGGACTAACACTTCAAGTTCAACAGTGCAGAATGGAATCTGGTCAAGACGCACCCAACAAAAGTCTTCGAGAGCATTTAGTAGAATAACATAGTTCAACCCTTAGCAGGAAGACAACACAAAAATATACATACTTGTCCATATACATTTTTTGCATGCTGGATATTTTTTCATCCAATCAAACTCAAGGAGAGGAAAAAATTCATTTAAAGTCTGTTTCCTAAAATAGTGATTCTGATCAATTTTAGAATAACAAAATGTAAGCCCATATTATACTTGGTTTACATGATAGTTTCAAGAATGCTTATTTTCTTATTGATTAACAATTAATACTGATCAGCAGTATTGAGGCTTTCAAATATACAGGCACCTAACCAATTTCAATCTTCCTGGTAATTTACCAAGAAATAACTATATGCCATAATCCTCCTACTTTGAATAGAGCTGACATTATTTCATTTGATCCTGCAAAGTCTTCAAGATAGGCAAGGCAAGAGCGATCCTCATTTTAAAGGTAAGGAAATGGATAGTCATAGTTTGCCAAACTCAAAGAGCTAATAAGTGGGAGCTTTTCCATCTCCTCAAGGAGATGGCAAGTAAGTACCTAGTTCCTACGAGTAAACTGAAGTTTTTGTGAACAGGTGGGCCTGAACTATCATATTCCATGCTCCCCCAAATTAGGCACCTCTATCTTTTAGTATCTCGCCAAATTTAATCTTTTGGAGGATCCCAGGTTTCCCGCAGTGACAAGAAGAAAGAGGTGTCCCTGTGAGTCCTTGCAGAGGCCCTGGGCAAAGGTGTGGCCACCCTGAGCCCTGTTCTCCCCAGTCATGAGAAAGGAGCAGCCGCGTCTGTAGGCTTCCGAAACTGTCAAGATTCTCACCGCCCACAGGGCTGTCTGACCCAGACAGAAACAGTGCCTGTCTCACCCGGACATAGGGCTTGGTTCATACCTGCAGCTCTCTGGATATGAAGTCAACTCTTTATAAGGGACATGTCTGCCTTTCAGCTTTTAGGCTGCTTCTTAGACAAATTCTTAGGATGGCAAGCTGTACTCAAATAGGGGACTGCTTGCTAGAGGGCCTTCTTACAACAGAAAAGATATTAGCGAAGAATACTGTAAATAGCTCTCCTCCTGGGTCAAGGGCTCTCACATGTTTCTACTGAAAGTGGAGATGCTTTTAGATGCACTCCGGTTTCTGATGGGTACACAAAACTGCTGGTCCTTACCCACAAGCAATTTGACTCTGCCAGCAATATTCCCAGGGATGCCAAATATCAGTTTCACAGAGAATTATGATTAGAACCTAGGCATTTAGAATGTTTACTTTAACATGTAGCCGAAACCGGTTTGGCTCAGTGGATAGAGCGTCGGCCTGCGGACTGAAAGGTCCCAGGTTCGATTCCGGTCAAGGGCATGTACCTGGGTTGCGGGCACATCCCCATTGGGGGATGTGCAGGAGGCGGCTGATCGATGTTTCTCTCTCATCGATGTTTCTGACTCTCTATCTCTCTCCCTTCCTCTCTGTAAAAAATCAATAAAATATATTTAAAAAAGAGAATGTTTACTTTAACATGTAAATTAAACAATACTAATAGCGCATTACTATTTCTATCACCAGTGTTTCCTCATGTGTATAGGTATGAGAGACAGTGTTGGAACCTGAACACAGGGGATTTGAGTTGCTTCCTCTTTGATGGTGCTATAGAGAACAATGGCTATATGTGCTCACCATCTGCATTTACGTGAACTGACTAATGTTTCTGAGCTTCGATTCCCCACCCCCCGCTCCCCACCCCCACAATTTCTCAAATGGGAAGAAAAACACAGACCTTGTAGTACTGACATGAGGGCTAAGTGATAAAATATATGTGATATACCTTCATTATAAAACACAACTTTTGTTCCTACTTTCTATCTTGAAACAAAATATATGCAGTTTTTTAGACATTTCGACTCCCACCAAACGTTTCAGTTTTACACAATTTGTTCATCATCACAAGGGAACCTAGTGTCAGGGAAGCCGCCTCAAACGTCATTACTTGGTCATCTGCAGTGTGACTTCCAGCTCCTAGAATACTTCTAGGCCAGACCAGTACATCGGTATTCTAGGGAGACTACTGTAGCATTTTAGTAGTAGTCCTGCTAGGTACACTGGAAAGTATAGAGTCAGCTTCCATAACTGTCAATATAGCAAGTTTTAAAAGCTTTAGTGTGTAAACAAATGTTACAGAATCAGAGTCCTACAAAAATGTCATTTAATCCAATGGCACCCTACATTTACAAATGTACTTTAATAAATACCATGTAAACTTTATAGAGAGTGCCCTAGGAGCTCTTTACATGTGTAATTATGTGTATTAAGTCATGTGGACACCCTATTGGTACTCTCCTCATCTTCATTATGCAGATAAAGAGACTGAGCTATAGAGGTTAATTCACCAGCCAAGTGCTCCTAGAGGGCAGAGCTAGGATTCACACCCAGGCTCTAAGCCAGGGGTCTGCCAGCTTTCTCCGAAAGGCCAAAGAGTAAGTATCCCAGGCGTTGTGGGCCATTTATTGTTATAGACTATCCATAATGTGTAGTTTGCCCACTCCTGCTCAAAGCCATTCCACTCTCGTGCCTGTCGGATGCTTTATTATTTTCTAAGTAGCTTTACATGTCACTCATTTGATTCTCACTACGATCTTCTGTAGTAATGACAGGTTCTATTGCTTCCGTTGGGTCGGCAAAAAACAACACCTGACCACAGTATATATCTCCCCGAAAGCAGCAGCAGAGACTAGATGAGCCCCACGTGCCTGGACTCTGGATTTAGGAATTCACCTAAGGACTCTTTCTGGTCTATTCTACTACCTGCCTACAGATCTCCATGTTCTTCTCCACCCAGCGGTACACTTACAAAACAAGGCTGACCAAGTGAAAGCGATGATGCCCACTTTCCTCCTCCCTGCAGTTCTGATCCATTCCATCTCTCTCCTATCCCATCAGAACTGATGCCTCTGAACATTTATTTTTTTAAGTTTCCTTACCTAACTTTAATACAAAACATGCGCTGATAACTCTCCTAAGAAATGATAATTCCTTTAACTCTGAATGGGAACTATGAGCAAAATATGTAAGCTTAAATTTTAAAAAAGTTAATTAAAGCCTGCTAGATTTTACAGATAAAAGAGCCCTGGCCAGTGTGGCTCAGTTGGTTGGGCATCGTCCCTTACACCAAAAGGTGGCGGATTTGATTCCCAGTCAAGGCACAAACTCAGATTACAGGTTTGCGCTCCAGTTGGGGAGGTGGGGAACAAATGGGAAGAAACTGATAGATGTTTCCCTCCCACAGCTCTCTTCCACATCTCCCTCCCTCTCCCTCTATCTTTCCTCTCTATAAAAATTATCAATAATTTTTTTTTAAAAAGGTAAAAGAATCCCCACTACTCTCTCCTTGACCAATACATGTAGCTAAAAGTGTACTTTTATGATAAACTGTCTTTACTTTCTTCTTTTTAATTGAAACCTAATTTTTCTCAAATATTGCCAAATATATATATGTGTGTGTGTGTGTGTGTGTGTGTGTTTTATTTTTATTTATTTATTTAGTTTTTACTCTGGCTTTGGTAGACTGATACAGTCCTAGCCAGTGACTGTGGCACATACACAACATGACCAGTTACGCGGTCTCGGGTAACTTATGCAGGGAAAAGTGGGAAAAGGCCTAGGAGCCTTACCATAGCTTCATGGCAAATCAAAGTACCCAAAGTGAGGGAAAAGAATTACAATCACATTAATACTATGAAAGACAATAACAATAACTACCAATATTAACTGAGGGTTAATTATGAGGCCAGCTTTGTTCTAGACACATCTTAAAACATTTGATTTTCAAGCAACCCCTGAGGGAGGTACTATTGTCATCCCATTAAACAGGGGAGAAAATTGAGGCAGCGACAAGTTAGGTAATTGGTGAGAAGAAAGCTGGGCATAAGAGACTCAGCTTTCACTGCTGGCTCCAAGGTCTATGTTAACCGATCTCACTGTCCACTAATGAAACAATATCTGGAGTCTACTTAGAGCAAGGCACTATTAAAAATGCTAGTAACTCAAACTATATTAGTCCCAAACCCATATATATGGATGGGCTTCATCTTAGCACAGAACTTTATATATTCATAACACTTTCTATTTTTACAAAAACAAGAGAATCAAGATTTTTAAAAATCCAGAGAAGAAATGTGTTTTGATGTTATTCATGTGCACCAGATGCTGCAAACAGTCATTAATGTCACGGTGAAGTGGGAAAGGCTAGCCCACCTTGTAGAAATGATTTCTGGGTCCAATTCTGCCCCTTTGAGGCACATTTCTATAAGCTGTATTATGGAGACAGTAATAATTTACCTCTGAGAGTTTGTTTGGGGTATAAAAGGGAACATGAGTGAGGACACTTTGTAAACTGTGAAAGGATAAATGTAACCTGTTATTTCATTATTACACTTTTCCACTAAGGAATTAGGTTTTAGATATAAATTTCCCTCCAGAGGGAAATCCTGAGACAATACAAATACACCAAGAAAGAAAGAAAGATGGGAAAAGGAAGATTATTGCCACTGATCCACTATATACCCCGGAACTTAAGATATTTACTTGGCTTCTCCGGCGACCCTAGGAAACTGGCCAGGCAGCAGCCACCACTAGGATAGGGTGAGCTCTAAACACCTGCTCTGCAATAACCGGGAGCCCTGCTCCAGTTGAGAGAAGAGGAGTTTGTGACACACGAAGGGAAAAGATGGGAGCCAGGAATGACCTCACCCCTACTCCACCAATGCCCTGCAGGTCCCTGCTTTCAAAGCTTGGTGAGAGCAACCTACTCCAAAAGGTCAAGGTCATTGTAAACCCAGGGAAGATAACCGGCCCATTAGATTTTACATCCCTAAAAGAGAGAAACCACCTCCATTTCACCACTCCCAATGGTATAGTTGTTTTAACATCCAAAGGAGGCCTTGACCTTGAACAGAATCTTTAGTTGGCCTTACACGGACTGCCTTCTCCTAGTGGTAAAGCAATTACCTGGCAGGACACACACATACTTTGTGGCCATTGCTACTGACATTAATGTATCTTCAAAATCCAATGGGAATTCTAGAGAATTCACTAAATTGATAAGAGATGAGAAGTTGATTCCATTTATAAACTTCCTCCTACTAAATGAAGCATACTGAAAAATTTTCTAAATTGTATATACGTCATAATCACTCTATGGCATTAATTCTTTATTAAGTCAGTGAAAAAGTATTTGCTTAAAAAAAAAAATCCTACACCTATTAGATTCTTCTTCCACACACTATTATATTTTATATTTATCTTTGCAGTTTTTTTTATTACTATTTACTTGGAATGAAAAAGTATCTTTTATGATACTTTATAAAACAAAATTAATACTTACAGAGTTCAGAAATAGTTCTCTTTAAAAGTATAATAATTTTATGATAAATTCTGTATGCAGAATAAAGAGTTCTTTCAAAGGAAAGGCAAGCTGCAACTGATGTCCAGAAAGTTAGCTGATCACTCTACAATCTGTTAGCACTATTTTTAAAATGGTACTGACAATAACAGCTCATTTAGTGAAGCATTTTTTCCTATAAAATATTTCAAAGCTAACAATTTTAAAAAGAGAGAAATTAATTACTCTAGAATATAAACAGATACATATTTAAAGCACACATCTAATTTGTATAAGAAAGAAAAATAATTAAAGCTTTGAGCACCTCTTTAAGAATGCTATCATTTTGATGTTCTTGTTGAATCTTATACCAAAGTAAAGGAAGTATTACTGCCCATGATTTTTCTATGTCATTGATACGAGAACAATTAATATTTGCATAATACATGTAAGATCTTAATAAAATGAGCACATACTAGTAGTAATTGTGAGGTTTCTCTATTCTCATCGAATCATTAAGTGAAAGAGGGAAACAATCATAATCATCCCCCCCCCCGCCCCCAAAAAAGATGGCGGGAAGAAACTGACAAATTGATAAACAAATAAAAATATCAGTGATGTGTGCAGAGTCCTCTACTTAATCCTTTAATCCTTATACCTCCCAAGAATTGTGCCAAATACTTCGAGATGAACTTTAATCCCACAACCCTATGAATTGGGCACTATTATCTATACTTCGCAGATAGGAAAACTGAGTCTCAGAAAGGTTATGTATCATGGCCAAGGTCAAAGTGCTCCTCACAGAGCCAAGATCCAAAGGTCTATCCTGCACACCTTTGGAGGAACACGTGCTGTCCGATTCAGGGACAGCAGCGCCATCAGCGGGGAGGCACTGAGGTCGCCCTGCTTCTCCTGAGCAACTGTGCTTTTCTCTGGCTGGGCTCTGAGCAGCGGAGAAATGTTGGAGAATCTCGAGTGGGGCTGAAGCCACTGCCTGTAACCTGGGCCCCCTCCATCTTTTGCTCTGTGCTGGACACATTGTCCGACATATCCTGCAGAGGCAGATGTAGTGAGCAAAGCAGCTTAAAAAAGAATGAGTCTTGGCAAACTCTGGGCTTATTAGCTCACACACCAGTTCACAGATGACTGGAATTCTCAAATCAGATTACCTGACAGGCAATTTCATTATCTTGCTCTGGTGCACTTTCAGAACCATGAGATAGCCACATATACATCACCCATTAATCTGTTTGGTCGGTCAACGTGCAGTTTCGTAATCCTGTTTGTGCAGTTACCCAAGTTCAAGGTTTTTTCAGTGCCTTTGTGTCAGTCGTTATGTTAGTTTAGATACAGAAAGAGAATGGAGATTTTCTTATATTTTTTTTACATACTTAAATTCATTATTTTATTCTACAACAAGTGAGCTTTAAATTCATCAAATTCCTACCCCTTTACTTCTCATCTAGTCGTCTGAAAACTGAATGTTAGACACTCTGCCATATAAAGTAAACTCTGACCACAACATGAATTTAATTAACCTGTGACAGAAGAAAGGAATGCAAAGAATGGCTAATAGCTTAAAGTTAGATGTAAGATATACACATTCTTCAATAATGGGAGTATATACAGCTAATCTGATTTTGCTACAACTCTTCATCAAATCTCTTCTTAAAAATAATGGAAAGGAACTTCTTTGTAAGATACTAACTTAGGGCAAAGCTCCATTCAAGAAAAGAGTAAAAATAGTATTCTTTCTACTTTCCCATCCTCCATGCAGGAGGCTGAGAAAACAAGGGAAGCTTCTTCTGGGGTGTAGGGTGAAGTGTCTTGGCCCCTGTTAAGTGTAAGCACCCGCTCACCAGTCAATCCTGCCCTATGAAGATCAGGCATTCAGGAAATTGGACAACTCAGTCTACCTGCTGGACACACTTATGTTTTCCCTTGGCCACACCTCTATTCCCCTCTAGAATATCCCTCTCTTGAACCCCTGCACCACTTACTGCCTACTTGGTAAGTCAACCCAATAGCTGCTCTTTGCTCATGCATCATAAACTGCCCTTTTTGTGGGTAAACATCATATCTCTATTGAGCCTGTCTGTATCTGGTATGCACAGTGTCTTATCTACCTTGGCTTCTCCCACACCAACAAGTAACAAAGATAATTAAAATTAATCAGCACTCACTATGCCAGGCACTATGGGAACTATTATATGTACTAATATTCCTTCATTTAGTGTCATAAGAACCTTGCTAGATTTTACCCCAAAAAAGTTATTTGGTTGAGCAGAGCAGTTTACCAAATAACTTTAAATCGCAAGGTAAATTCTCATTTTCTATCCATTCCCTTCCCCACAATAGTCATCTTAAATAAATTTCTCTAATCTGGTGGTCAGCAGCAAGAGGAAGTTTACTTGAACCAAGTCCCTCATGAAGCCAATTCATCACTGTACTGCACATTACACTAATGAAAATCCACAGGAAGATGTTTTGTGATCAAAATTTTCATCTTATTCAGATCTAGTCAGCATATCTCATCTGCCCTAAATCAGTCACTACGTGGGAGACGGTCCATATCAAGGTTGGAACACTTACGAAGAAATTAAATGATGGCTTAGCCCAAACCTCAGGCTCCTGTCCCCAGTCCCCCTCCTGTCACCACCTGTATCTCTCTCCTCTATTACTGTTAGTATTCTTACAGTTTCATGTCCCTTTGTGTGATTATTTCCTTAATGTCAACCTCCTCCGCTGAACTGTAAGCTACATAAGGGCAGCAGCCATGTCTGTTACCAGTCACATTTTAGCCTTGGGACCTGATATGTGGTAGGTGCCCAGTAACTATCTGTCAAATGAGAAGGGGTGACCTCCACAAGGATGGAGGTCAGGTAGCAGGAATCCTACCACTTGAATCTGAGCCAAAAGCTACCTTACGAATATTGTAGCCCAGTGGCCAATGCTGAGGATGGACGGGAATACGGGGGCTATGGTACCTGGGGCAATGTGGTAGAAGTTACTTTGCTTTCTCAGGTCTAAATGATGATATTGGCCACTTGACACAAACAGAAGTAAATTCAGCCCTGCTTGGTTGAGATTCTTCCATGTTCTGACAGGACTTCTTTCTTCTGTGTGTGTGTGAGATATGGTTCTACTCTGTACAATGGGGAATTTTTAAAAAGTCTCTTCTACCTTTTCCCAGAGTTCCTTCAAAGACAAAACAGTTTGTATATCAAAGTTTATCACTATTGTATATGTTTAGAAATGTCTTTACCTTTGAATAACTGAAATATTTGGTCTCACAATCCTATATAATAAAAGCTTAATATGCAAATCAATCAAATGGCAGAACAACCAGTGGAATGACTGTCGCTATGACACGCACTGACCACCAGGAGGCAGATGCTCAGCGCAGGAGCTGCCCACAGGCCCCAGGCCAGCCAAGGCAGGTGCCAGTGGGGACCCCCGATTGCCCTGCTGGTTGCCCCACAGAGGGAGGCTACCTGCGGTGGCAGCAGAGGGCAGGGCTGGCCTGCAAGCAGGCTGGCACTGCCCCGTGATCGCCCCCTCTGCAGGAGGCGACTGGTGGTGGAGGTGGTGGGTGTGGCCGGCGAGCGAGTGGCACCAGCCAGCCAAGGCACATGCCAGCGGGAGGTGGGGGGACAGGATCGCCCCACAGATCAGCCCTGATTGCTGGCCAGGCCTAGGGACCCTACTTGTGCATGAATTTTGTGCACCGGCCCCCTAGTAATATATAAGTAACAAGGCCATCAAGCATAGTTCAAAGCATTGATTTACAATCAAAGACACGTGGGTTCAAATACTTTAACTGAAATGTTAGACAAGATAAAGCAAGAATTAATTGTAATCATATAATACTACCTACCCTATAGTGTTGTTGGGAAGATTTGGTGATCAAATGTAAGGGGTTTAGAACAGTGCTTGCTGCTATTATTATTAGTAGTAGTAGTAGTAATAGTATGCATTAAAAAAAAATCTGACCCTAAAAAGACTAAATGATTCATCCAAGCTTACACTGCAAGAGTCAAAGACAAAACTAAAATTCAAGTCTCAACTCCCACCTTTGACTCCATCACACCATCACCCATGGATTATGCTGTTAAAAAATGTAACTGGTTTTTTTTCCTCTTTCTTTTTTTCTTTTCCTTTTGCATTTTACACTGAGCAAATAATTTCCTGGCTTTCAGGAAATAGTAATTTTTAAATGCTTACTACCTGATTATATTCATTAAAGATTTCCAAATGGTCCTGAGTCTAGCAAAGTAGAAATTATACCATGATTATATTGTTACAGAGCTGAAGGAAGAGAATATATTTCTCTTTCAAAAATTCTATGGGAGTCAACATAATTCCCATTATACTTTCTCTGCTACTTTATTATCCCTTTCTTTATTAGAGGTTTAGATTTGAAGCTGCTCTTAAAAAAAGAATAGGAAATGAAAAAGATTTAAATTACTCTTTGTCCATTTCAGGGCCAAAGCTTTAGTAGATAAGGGCAAAGGGAAGGTTATGTCACAATGGTCAAATGCTATAACCTAATTATGCCTTGACTTATGTTCTTGTCCTTTCATTAATGAAAATCATCCAATTCAGACTCAGTTATTACACAACATTGAAAGTTATGTATGTTTAAATATACAGCTTTCTCTTGATGTAATTTTTCTCTAAATGGGAAATATGGAGCTGAAGAATCTAGGCTGAGTCTCAGGAAAGAGAACAAAAGAAAGATGGCTTATATGAGTTTTCTTTTCCTTGTGTATGTTCTGGTATTTTTATGTTTAAGCAAAAAACTGAAGGTAGAAATAAAGAGAATTCTATAACCAGATGGGTGCTTACATGACAGAAGAGCAAGAAGAGATGTTAGAGACAATCTTACATTGGAAAGAACTGACACAGTGAAAGGTGCAGTTAATCACTGGGACCACGAATGACCATGGCTGGGCCAGATGCCATGACTCCCAAAGTAGCACTCCTTTCCCTCAGCCTCCACCAGGTGGCCTCTCCCAACATCATCCATTTTCACAGTAATTTCTGCTGGCAGGGCAATTATTTTCTGATCATTCATTGTGACTCTTCTTAAACTACCATTTAACTCTTTCCTATATACCTGTCTCACTGAACAGAAAAAAAAAAGTATTTCTTGAGGGTGTCTTATTTATTAACATCCCTCTTGGCATAGAGTGCTGTAGGCCCATAATGAGCACTGAGTATGTACTGACAGAATAACATGAAGGAATGAATTCCTCTTGACAATAACGGTGTTTGTACACAGCACTTTCTAACAGCCCCCTCGCAGTAGGTTTCTCCCACAATATAATTCGTGATAGAATGTTAACTTTACATTTAACAAAGACAAGATTACATCTGTTTATAAGTTCATTTCACTACACAGATAAAGTTTTTAAGTAACATGTACAATCCAAAGAATACAAATATTCCCTCTGAAGGAAAATATGGTCTCAAATAGAGCTATTTAAAGGTTAATCACTGCATCTCTGGAAGGAGCTGTCCTGAAGCCATCCTGGTACTAGGAGTAAAATTACTGAAAGAAAATAGTAAAGTACTACACTGCAAATAAATACTGAAATATACATTGATGCTTCTAGAAAAGAAATTATCCTTTAGGTAGTTTGTTTGCTTTAAAAAAGAATTCTTCTTTCTAAATGCCTTCTCTGCCCCACTTCCAATTCTGAGAACATTGAATATACTTTGAAACAAGGATTGTGCATATATATTACTTTGCTTAATGTGTGTTCTGAAATTGACTAAAGGAATAGGCTTGCTGAGAGGATAATATATTCATATTGGATTCTATCTCAAACTTGTTACTGTAAAAGACTTTGGTATTCCAAGAGTATTAGAGTAGTTATATAAATCTAGATACTCTATTTTTTCAAATGCTCCAATACTAAAGATTCCAGCATCTCATGCTAAAAGTTTATTTTTAAAAGATTGCTTTTACATTGAAAAGCTAAAGAATGAATTACTTCCAACTTCAAAGTTTACATAATGCTTATCAGCCAATATACGGAGAATTTTAATTTTTACTTAAAATGTACTCATTCCTCTTCCGTTTTAGGTACTGTGTAGTACAATACTGTGACCTATAAGAAGAAATACACATTTGGTCATTTCTCATATGTATTTGGTCTTCCTCCAAGGTTCCTGTCTCACAGTTCCCCAAACCCTTAAGATGTCCTAGGGGCTGAGAGTGATTTAAAGTATCTTTTGTTATGCTAATGAGGCAACTTTTTAAAAAGTGCTTAAGGTGGGGGGGGGGGGGGGCGGCTGGTTGCCAGTGCAGCCAACTGCATGATGAGAGGATTGGAACCCACAACCTCCTGGGAGGGGAGAGGAACTAGAGGTTGAGTTCAGTCACCAAGGGCCAATGATTTCACAACATGTCTCTGTAATGAAGCCTCCAAAACCCAAAAGGATGAGGTTCAGAGAGCTTCCGGGTTGGTGAACATGGGGAGACTTGGGAGAGAACAGCATGCCCCAAAGCTTTGAAGCTCCGCCCTTTCCTCCTACCTTTCCTATGCATCTCTTCCATTTGGCTGTTCCCATGTTATGTCCTTTTATTACAAACAGGTGATGTTCTGTGGGCCGCTCTAGCAAATTAATTGAACTGAGGCAGGAGGTCATGTGAACCTCTGGTTTGTAGCCAGTCAATCAGAAGAAGTACAGGTAACATCCAGGGCTTGCAACTGGCATCGGAAGTGGGGGGGGGAGACCTGATGTGATCTCCAGGCAGATACTGTCAGAATTGAGTTGAATTGTAGAAATTCAGCAGGTGTCTGAGAATTTCTTACTGATGGTGTGAAGGAACCAGCCCCCTCTACACTTTGGAATTAGGTTCAGGAACCCAAAAGATGTAGTGTCAATCATAAAGAGCAGGTGAATTTGGCTCTTGGTGTAAAAACATGTGAAAATATACCCTGCTCTTAAATTTTTATTCCTCAAATATTCACACCTTTAATATTACCCCTCTGTTCTTCTTTCTACTTAACTGTTTGAATACCTCCCACCTGCCTTTTGAAGAGGGCTCACCTTTTGACTGGCCAGAAATATAAGTCTATTTATATTTTATACATTCTAGTTTCATAGATGCTGCTACCTGGATGGGTGACATGGATGTGTGGCTTAATGCCCTTGAATATCAGATTCTTTATCTGTCAAAACAGGAGTGAAGAGAGAGGGTGGTGAATAAAGGGCCTTGTAAGAAAGAAAAAAATAGGGGTGAGATGAGAATTGGGCTCCTCTCCTGGTCCGGGTCCCCATCCACTCTCCCGCCTCTAACACTGCAGGGACCGACCACATCCTTCCTAACAGCTGCCGGCCTGGAGGGAGGCTCCAGAGGTCAGAATCCTCATGGCAAGGCAGCAGCCTCGCCCTAAGGAGCCTGGTTGGGTCTGCAGTTCTGTGTGCGAGTCCGACCTCTACATCACGTTTCTGAAGACTGTGCTCCTTCTCCAGCCAACAGAGATAACCGCTTTAATTACCGAAGAAAGTTTAATTATTAACTACTCCTGGAAGCATTAGAGAGTAGATGGATGAGGTACAAGAGATACAGCCCTGCTCCCTCTTCTAAGTTCCCTAACTTCTATCCCTTCTCAGGCCAGAGGGTCAAATTAAGCACAACTGGACAAGCCCAGTGCAAAAACTGCAACCTTCCTTGCCTGCTGAAATGTGTTCTCCGAGTTATGATTCAAAGCCACGAATTTGGTCTTATGAGAGAGCCATAAAATACAATTTACAAAACTCAAAGGAGGTTTTGCTATCCTATCTGGTACCATTCATATAAAGAGTCGCGTGACAAATGCCTTTTGGTAATTAGGAAATGACAATTATATAATCAGGTTTCCCTTTTCCTATCACCACCAGGAAACTAAAAGCCAAATATAATGCTTAGTTAGATATTCTGGATTTCTCCACTACATTTTCCCTAAAATGTTCTCATCTAAATTTCTGACTTCTCTTGTAATCTTAATTTCAACTGTCCCTTTATGATATATCTTTCTCACCTACAGCTTCCAAATATACTTGGAAGTTAAGACATACCAATATATGCCAATATCTCTGCCAACCCTCTCCCCAGGATGAAGACGTGTGTCATGAGGGACAAAACGGTGGTAACGAGAAACACAAGGAACCCAAGGCAGTGCGGGCCAGGCAGACTCCTTCCCACCCAGGTCTTCGAATCTTGCCCTCCACGGCCATCGGTGAGGGAAGAGTTCCCACATCCAGAAGCAAAGTCCTGTGGATTCACTGCTGAATGTCATTACCTACACCCATGCTTCAGACCTAACTATATTCAGCTAGGAATTTTCTCTGAGCTCAGCAATGTTGTTTCTTAATCCCTTGACAAAATTAATGATGTAGCAATTCATTACTGACAGGGCAAAAAAATTTGCCACCATGTTTACAAGCTCTAATAAATTATGGATAATTTACCAAATTAATACCAGTGAAACGTAGCCTGACTTTTTAGATTTTCATTTATCATTCTATCTAGCTCCCCTTTCTCTCCCTCTCTCACTTCTCTCATACCTCTCTCTCACACACACAGTTTCCATAACAGATTATGACTTGAAATCAAAATTGAAATGTACTGTAATTGTTGTGTTCTGCTGTGGTCTCATGGCTAATAAAGAACTAGAATTAGACAAAGTTATGAATGGATTCTATCGGAAGTGAGCATCAGTATTTAAAAAAAACAACAATTTTCAAAACGCAAAGCAGACTCACCAGACCACAGGAACAACCACCTTTGTTGAGCACTTACTGTGCAGAAGACTGAGTCCTCCATCAAGAAATTTTTAATCTAGAAATAAAATTGAAGGAAGAGCTTCCCTTTCTATGTTTGTTTTTTTTTTATGTTTTGGTTTGGAAAGAATCCCTTCATGTATGACCTTATAAAGCCGAATTATTCTTAGCATCCAGATAATTTCTTGTGGTAATAATGGGAAATTATACCCATAATGGAATATTTATGTTGGAAGAACCAGCATTAAATTACTGGGCTAACTGTTTGTGCTGTAAAATGTGAAGGGAAAGGCCTCATTTTCAGTGGATTCAAAACCCAGCAGAACAGTCAGTGGGATATGAAAATAATCGCCCTCTGGCTCTGCGACGGCACCATGATGTCATGTGAGGAACGCAAATGTTTTCTTAAAGAGGTACCCAAGTCATGGAAAAAAACACATCAAACTCCTCTGACAAAACGGGACTTAACTAATAGTTCATTCTCTTAAAAGTGAACTCTCTTTAAAAGATTTCATCATTATTTTCTATACTAACACCTCATCCCCAGCTCCCTACCTGAAGTCTGACATTTTCCAAACACTCCACTACTAAAATGTGGGTGTCCCACCTGACCCTTTTGTGCCCAGTCCTAAGGCCACATGCCTTCTCTTCCAGGCTTTGGGAGGCACTTTCTTTTCCTTTCCCAGAGTCTGCTTGTGTCCACGCTCACATTTCTTTCTAGGCTTTTAACGTCCCTACTCTCCTGGCAAGATTCTTCTTTCTAAAGCGCAGTTTGCAAAACATCACAGTCCTGCTCAAAAGCCCTCGGAGCTCCCCTCCATGTGCCTGGTGCGACCTCTCTGTCTCCTGTTCCAGGACTTCCTCAGTGGGCGACTCTCACCCCCCACGCTCCAGCCCCAGCATCTCCACTCAGGTGCTCCAGGAGCAGGCACTTCTGCAGAGATATTCTCTCCTCTGCTAAGGAGAGGGGGTGGGCTGGGAGGCCCCCGGGGACTGGAGAGGGCTGCTCCCTGGGACCTGTTGCTCCTGCCTTGAACAGCGGGGTCTATTTATCCAAGTGTCCCGGTGAACTATTTTCTGGAAGATGCTCCAGGCAAAGTGACCTGACAAATTACAGTTGCAGGCAGGCCTTCAAGCCTGGTCTTGGATCCTAACCTTCCCTCCACTCTCCATTTCAAAATCCTAACACGCGCCCATCTCTGCCAAGATATCCTTCCTGACCACCCAACCCGAGACGCCCCCTTCCCTTAAATCCCAGCAGCATGTGGTACATACCTGACGGCATTCGCTATATTGGCCCCGCTACTGATAGATGATAGTCTCCTAGCCCTGTTCCCATTAGGGTATAAACTGCATTGTGGCCCCAAAAGTATCTAACTCGTACGATAGGCACCTAGTGAGCATTTGCCAAAGTCACATCATTGAAGAATAGGTGGTTAAAACCACAGTTGGGATACCCTTCTTCTGTTTGCTTTGATCAGTTTTCTGGATACTCTTAGTCAGACATTAGTCCAATCTAGTCTCCTAACAGCACCATCAGAAATTATCTGGGCGGTTTCGCGTAGGAGGGCCTCTCACCCCGATCCTGGTCCTCTGCTGGTTTTCTCAAGGGTCCTTCTCAGGTTCAGGACTGACTATTGATGTGATATGGATACACAATAATAATAAATATCTAGGATTCACTCACGATCGAAGAAGTCTTGGCTGGAGGGGTTCCATAAACGTTGGCCATAAGGACTGAACAGGAAAGCCTCAAGTTCCCAGTCCTATGGTGCTAAAAGATGGAGAAGTGGAACTATTCTGGCAAATGTGAAGGCCAATAAAATGATCTCATTCCAACAGAAAGCCACAGGGAAGTCCACGCTGGAACTAATTGGCAAGACCAGGAAGTGGGATACAATACTCCCCCTACCCCCGAAGACCTTCTGTGGTTTCAGGGTGAGGACAAAAAGAATGAAGAAAAATAAACACGATATGAAACGTAAACCACATCAGGAACAAAAAATATGAACAGAAAGACTTCAGATTAACATTTTTATGGGTAACTTTCAATTTTATCAAGATAGTCAGGAAAATCGTACGCATAGCTGTGCTATGTGACTGAAACGCCAAGTTTTCATTCTGTTTTTACATTAATATTAGGACTTCTCATATTTCATCTCTGTTTGTGTTTACATAAATTACATTTATATCAAATCCAGATTTGGAGCATCTCAGAATACTTAGGTAATTCTTATTAATGTTTTCATAGGAGTTCAAGTTTTTATTTTTACTGTTCCTCTGGAAAATAATACCTGTGTGTATAAATTTAATTCATTCAGATTACTATATTGCTATAGTATGTTTTCATCCTTTGCACAAAAAACGTGCTGCACCCAATATATAATTTATGTCCATCTAGAAACACAGATTTTTCCAATTTATAGAAGCTAAATCATACTAGGCATAGTAAATACAAAAAAAAAAAACCCCTCCAGGGAACTTTATTCTCTATCACATTCTCTTCTGTGTTAAATGGGGCATAAGTCTTAAAACTCCAGCAGCTAAGTGATTAAAAGTTCTGCAAATCACAAAATGGGTGAATGACACCAGAAAAGAGCGGCGTGAATCAACGTTCGACTCCAAGGAAGAGGAGGGAGGCGAAAAGGTTAATTTTACATGATGCTGCATAATTTTAATTTAACTGCTGTTTCATTCAGCGCCCAAACACACCCTTTGGGAATGCCCTTTTGTCACACGTACAGAAGGGCTCTGCTATTGTCCCTCAGGAAGGCCGGCAGCTGGCCCTGCACTTTGACCTCCAGCCCTGCCTCAGCAAGGGGCTCATTGATATTCCCAGGAGCTTCGCTCAATGGAAGAAGATCCTTTAAAAAAGAAAACCCCACCTCCTGGGCTGGTGGTCCTCCCACTCCCACCCTCAGCTCCTGGCCCCCTAGGTGGTGGCATGCAGGTCCAGTCAAGCCCAACAATCCCTGGGCCTTCATAAACTCACTATTTTTCATGTCGATTTGATAGGTCCTTTCCCTGTTATTCAAAGCGGCTTTCACAGTCATGTTAGTGGGTGAGAGCCTTCTATTCTGGACTTACATTTGATTAATTTGTGGCATTCATGTGTCTAATTCTCTACACACAAAGGGAATGAACTGGCTTGGACTCTATCGACAAGCCATTTCTGCCAGGGAAGTTCAAATGTAAAGGGAAAGGCTGTGTCGGTGGGGGGTGGGGATGGTTTTCAGCTTGCTAAAGGCAGCCTGGAATAAAACAAACAAACAACGACGACGACGACACAAAACCAGGCTGGCTTAAAAACACAGCTATCATCTCCAATGCTTTCGTTAATGATATTTTAAAACACGTAAGCAAATTCCTAAATGCTGCATTCCTTGTCACGCATATGGAGATCTTCACAAGAGGGAGTGCCCAAAATGACCGCAACATTACAGACATCACACACATTCAAAAAAGACTCCTGGCTTCCTTTCAAATCCCATCAGTCGACTTTTATCAACCGTAGGGGAAGCAGAAGACGATAAACAGTGCCTGCGATATCGCTCGAGTTTCCAGCTTTGGGCCTCCAATTATGTTTACAAAAGTGTGGAAGTATTAAGGAAGAGAATATTGACCAAATTCCTTATTCTTACTATGTAATAAATACTTCCAAATACGTCCCTAAATGCAATCCTTTGTGATTCCCTTAATCTTGGCTAATCCTTAAAAAATAAGGACAGCAAAAGTGTCACTGTCTGCAGGAACATGCCTACTATAGTTTCCCTTTGTAAGCTCTCCTTTAAATTGGATACATTCAAATATTTAATCAAAATATCCCCAAAATTCTATCCAATAGCTTACTTGAGCTTTTACAAAATGTTTAAAAGCACTGAAAACGGATACAAATTAGTTGACATCATCAGGATGAGCAGGAGTTGTCCGATGTGTTGTGTTCTACAACCTTCCATGTGTCCTTCAATAAAAGCATGGCCACTCCATGATGTCACTGATATTTTGTACAAAAAAAGACCCCCAGACCCAATTCCACTTCCTTTCTATACTGCCAAAGATGAAATAAATCTGTGAAATGCAGAGAAGAAAAAAATAAATATGAATTCTACAAAAGTATATGAACCAGCCTGCAGGAAATAACATTAAAAAAAAACACAACAAAAACACAAAACACCAACAACCCTGGCTTCCATTTTTGCTGATTTACTTCTCTGACCTTGGGCTTATCTTCTTGCTAGAAGTGGAAGTTGTGTGTACATGTGTGTGCATATACTCAGACCCCGGGCCCTGAACACATCATGCGTCTGCTCTGGAAAGGTGAGAGAACACCACACCAGCTCAGTGCAGTGGGAGGCAACGTGCCCCACCCACGTCTGCCCCAGGGTGGGATGCCTGAAACCAAGACCCAGGAGGCTCCTAAGACAGACATTCCCACGGAGAGCTCTAGCAGCCGTCTCTCCAATGTCACAAGGATAAAGGAACCATTAACCTCAAAAACCACTAACAGGTTCCCTGAAGAACACAGAAAGAAGGTATGTCGGTTGAGGTCTCTGTTGAATTTCTAGGCTTCACTAGAAAACCGGGCACTGAAAGCTCTTAGCCAGGCAGCACGTGGCTTGGAAAAAAGAGTGTGTTTCTAAAAATCACGTTCACATTTTACACGCACATACATATGCCTCTCTGCATAGAGACATATATACCCATGGATAACAACACATACATCTACCTTCACATAGCGGAGGGGACGGCCAGGGGAGAAGAGAGAGAGAGGAAAGGTAAAGATCTCGCGAGAGAACAACCCATGGGAGAGCCCAAAAGGGATCGAGAGATGACGGGCCTGGAGCAAAGCTGGGAAGTCCAACAGAGCGGCCGGCCGAGGCAGGGAGTGAGGGGGAGGGATGGCGAAACCCACCCTCAGCAGCACTGGAGTGCCAGAACAAGCAAAGGGTAAACACTAAGGGTAAAAACCCAGCTCAGTTTCCGGGTTCAACAATCTATGACGGGAGCTGGTCCTGGAAGTCCTTCAAAAGGAGAGGTCAGGGCAGCCAAACTATACCTTTTGTTAAAAATATTCACTATTTCTCCCACCCTGATTCTTTTTAGCCTGGAGACCAAGTCTTTTCCCTGAACACACACACACACACACACACACACACACACACATACACACAATATGCATGTGTGTTGAATAGCATCATAGATATCTGTATATATGTATAATTAAATCTATACTTAACATATTAACTCCAACGTGGACAAAAAGACATTTATGATCATGCTCACAGAACAGAAACCAACTCTAGTGAACTTACGCATAAATGGTGTCTCCCGAAAGAAAACAGAGTTCCTAACAAAATGACTGTTCGATTAGAAGGAAATGGGCCACTGGAGTTCACGGCCCTGGCCATGATTCCCCGTGTCCCTCGCTCTAGACTCCAAGTTGAGCGCAGGGACACTAGAGTGGTGAGTTTAGACCACATGCCTGTGCCCTCACTCCGAAAAAGTGGCAGTTAGACTCTCAGACATTCACGCACTGTGAAGCAACTACACACTTCTGCTTTCAAGTAACAAGTGTGGTATTAAACTTATTAACAGAAAGCATTGCAGATGACCTTATCTAATATATGTGTGTGTGTGTGAATATATATAT
>NW_006284238.1:1684221-1719433 GCF_000327345.1 Myotis davidii
ATATTAGAAAAAGTGGTCTGCCAGAAAAGGCCAGTGAATTCCTCTCCCTAGTGAAGTATAACTTTTACTTTGCATTCCAACATTGGGAGGCCTCTGGCAGGGAGGAAAGTAGGCCAGGACTATCTGGATAACTGCCCTCACTCCAGAAACTTGGCGTCGCACAACCAGGGCCTACTTAAAAGCTGGTTGTATCTGTTTAACAGCGAACTCTGAGCAGAGAGCTATCTCCTCATGGTTAAAGAAACTGTTTCCACATTTTGAGAAGCAAGACCCGTAAAGCAAGGGCCTCTAATTTCTCGTAATTACCCTGGTACCTAAAAGTCGGTAATTACATAGAGCACCATGCCCTGAACTGGCCTGCAGTGTGTTCCAAACCCAGTGCGTGTAATTAGCCTTGATTAATATCCCACATTTCACATCAACAGAAACAGTGAATCCAAATGATCCCCATATTCTGCTGCCTCAGGAAACCTCGCTGTTCGGATTCTATGCCTTTATCAGGGGAACATGCTGAGCAAATGGGATCAAATGATGCCTTGGCACCCACCTTGGCCTGACTATTCAGAGGGAGGCAGCAATGCCTTTCATGTAATCATCTTAATCCCTTGTATCAACTAATTAATACACAGAGAAAGCTTTTACGTGCATGTGAGCAATTATAGCAAGTTCCTGGTCGGTGTCCAAATGGATTCACAATATAATTCACGAACAATGAGGGTCTGGGAAAGACAGCTTCCAAAGATGACTTTCAAAATGAAAAGGGGTTGGGGAGGGGGAGAGTGATTTTGTTAATAGAAGAAAAAGAGGACAGAAAATAAACCTCAGTTTCTCAAAAAACTTTTTTTTTTTTCGATTTCAGAACCCGATTTTGCACATGACTTTTCTGGAGTAGGTCCATTTATGTGAGCAAAATAAGAGCCAACAGAGAGTAAGAGCTTTGATTCCATGTTCTCAGACAGCTGAAATGTCACTGAGTTACAGGGGGCTTGAAAAACAAAGAAAACTGATGCCACTGAGTAAGTAGCTTCCGTTAAAATAAACCAAAACAGGACCACTGAACACAAAACTTCTGTAAGCCAACTAACACGTGAGCTCTGCGATTTCACATTCCTCCCTGGGGGTGCCGGTTGCACAGACTTTTTTCTTTTTTTAATGCGGGAGAAGGCTCATCGGTATCTGCAGATGCCCGAGGACTAATCCAAGAACTGGAGCCGGGCACAGGGGAGGGGGCCTGCACAGAAGCACATCTGGAGCATCAGCACCTGCCCTGGGGGTTCTGCTCTCCAGCTGCCCCGGCCACTCTGGGAATCGCTCCAGTCCAGGGCAGCTTGCAATCCAACATGGGGCAGAAGGCGTAGAAACCTGGGGTTCAGGCATGGAGAAAAGGCTCTCGGTGATGAAGCACCACGTTGTGGGAACAAAGCCCGGGTGCGCCCTGACTGCCCCTGCAGATGGCTCACCGTCCGGGGACAGCACTGGCCAGCACAGTCCCATCCACGAGGACATGGAATCAAGTCTCAAGAAACACACGCTCCCTCACATCGCCCCCTCCCACCAGGCTATGCTGAAGCTAACTGAAATCGCCAAGGGTTGGACTTATTTTTTTTTAAAGAGTAAAATGCTAATCGCACAGGTTTGGGCTCTCCTAAGCCACCCTGGGAACCAGACGGTATCCTCCCGTCCACGGGACGACAGAATGCGCAGGCACCCGCCTGTGGAATTTTCATGTCCAGGTTCCCCATCTTCCCGGCGCGGACCCACTGGCAGGAACCAAAGAGCCGTCACCCTGATGAGAGAAAACAAAGCTTTGCACCGCGTTACGAAACAGGTTTTTCCTTCCCAGAGACATTCCTTTTCGGCGAGGTCATGTCAAACAGCGACACGCTCACTGAACACTCCGTCCTGATCCCTGCAGGTGACTGTGCCCTTCGGCTTGACCCGCGACACAGAGGGAGGGCAAGAACACCTCTCTCCCATGTCTAAGAAAAAGGTGACCACTCAGCAGCCGTGGCGACAGAGCCTTGCTGTTAACAACAAAGAGAAATTGAAAACAGCAATGTAGACAGCACAGTCATACAGGTGTGAGCTGGGGCATGAGAGGGCAAAAAATAAATGTTTCTGGGGTCAAATCTCGAGCCACACTGACTTAAAAAAGGACAGGCCGGCAGAAAACGTGCTGTGAGCTGCTCTGGCACAGAAAAACCTGTTCTTCTCTGGCAAGCGCACCCCCTGCTGGCCGCGGTGCTGAACTCCGCCTCTTGGTCCGGCTCCAGGCAGCCCGCGGATCTCTTGGGATAAGGCCAGCGAGGGGCACCGAGCTCCGGCGGAGGAGTCCCTTGTAAAGCACACAAAGAGAGCAAAAGGTCCCGTCATCGCAGTCACCGCCCAAAGCCGCAATCTTTGTCCGGTCACGGTTCTCTGCAGTCAGATAAATTCCAACCAGGCTGAAAAGAATGAGTATGACCCTGATTGCTGTTTTGCCTGTGAGCGTAGAAAGATGGGGGTAGGGGTGGGGATGAGGGTGGGGGTAGGGGTAGGGGAGGTAGACACAAAAGGGATCCCATCACAAAAAGATTCCAAGTCCCTCACATATACAGCGCATGATCACTGGAGAAAATCTGGACTGCCCTTTTAAAGGCAAGATTTTATTATGGCATTCGTAATAGTGATTATTGAAATCCTTAGCACATGGCATGGCAACACTGAATTCAAACATGCATTCAAACATTAAGGCAGACCTTACTGCCAACAAAATAGACTAAAATTACATGATGCTACTATATACATAGACATTTTCATTCCCCCCCTTGGTCCTCCCCCCCCCACACACACGTTTTCACTCCCCTTCCTTTTCACCTAATTCTTTTTCACTCCTTTTGCTGTTAGACTGTTACAAAATTACCCTGATGTTTTGTAATATCAGCTGTCTCCTACAACGATTCCCCACAGAATCATAGCACTCAGTGCCTTTGGCAGAAAATCCTAGGAAACATGGGCTTGTGTGTAAACTCCTATCCATGGCCATCAACTGGGGACACCGACTTGAAGGAAAACTGCCAAGGCATCCAGCCAGACAGCCAGCGAGAAACCTGTGTGGGAAGGCCGGTGGGTCTCTCCCCCACTGGCACGAATGTCATCCTTGAGTGTCTTTCGCTCACTTTATCTGCCCTTCGCCTCGGCGAGTTCACTGGCTCGGGCTGAACTTGACTTCTCTCTGGGACCTCAATCTCATGTCTGTTCCCAGCTCTCAACTTCAAACACTGGGGACAGAGAAGGCAGGGCATCTAGGCGTGAGCAGAGAAATATAATGGACAAAACCAACATGATTCATCTCCTTGGGGCCATTTGGTCTGGTTTTCATTTTCTGGTTTACATAGGAAGCCAGGGGGTTAAGGAGTGCCAGCAGAATGCAGGCCCCAGGGACACACACTCTTACTCCAAAATTTAAAAAGAATTTCCAAAAGCTGGAAATCTCAGTGCTTGTTCTTTATTTCATTGTCCTTGCCGAGATGGTTAGGTTTTTATTTCTTCACGGTCCAGGTAAAAAGAGTGTTCGTCGTCGTCCTTTTATTTATTTGTTCAATGAACATGTTTATGGCATGTTAGATCTGTTTGGCCCAAAATATTCTATGAGGACAATATATAATACAACGGTGGCTTTTATTCACCACTTTTTTTAGTTTGTACTATAGATGTCTATCCCCGGGAATAACACGGTTATTGGGGCTTCCATGCTGAGGTTTAGAGAGTTCAGCCTTTACCTATGAAAAGCCTGAAAGTGAGTGTGTGGGTCTATTTTTATTTATAAGAGGGGAGAGCAGAACAGTTTGAGAATGAACAAAATCAATTGGTACCAGTTTGGGGAATAAGCTTCCGTTTTCAATAGAGCTGTCAAGACATTCACAATCTATTCACAGGAGGCTAAAGGTTTTATAGTAAAAAAAAAAGTAAGGGGGTTTTATTCTTTACCACTCGGATAGCAGCAGCCTCATTACATGGGGTGATGTTAGCTGTTCTATTATACCCTGAAGCACAAAAATGCACATCTGTATTGACACACACACGCATGTGTAAAATCATCTGTAAGACACACAGAATCTTAAGCGAGGCTCACTCTTGCTTTAAGTGTGGGGGTAAATATGATAGCTATCAACAGGCCTTGTGTTGAATTTAAGAACGTGTTTAAACTTCCTTCAATAAGGTCAGGTGGCAAAGAGTTGCTTGGAAGAACTCAGAGGATTTTTACTCATGGCTTCAAACATTATGGCATGTGGTGTGGCATGAAGAAACGTCCTTCATAAACCAAAACCTCTTTGAGATACTAAGTGTCTTTCTCCTATTGTGACAAGACTAAGACCCCTCCCTTGCAAAAAAAAAAAAAATCAATAAATAAGCTTTGACCGATACCAAACCCCTTTAGATTAAGCTCAATATGCCATTAATATGAAAAGAATTTGACAGTTTACATAAGGGATGTGACCTGGTGCCAACAACCTCTGGCTTCTCCATTCTCCAGATGGTAGCAGATTAGTAGGCAGCCTTTATTCTCATAAGAAGATTTTTTTCCCCCTATGGAAAAACTATAAAGGCCAATTCTGTTCCAAACTTCAAGTCTCCTTCACAAATGTCTACTCAATTCTGGGCCTTAACTAATGCCTATTAAAAGAAGCCCTTGGGCCTGAAGCTGTGGAAGGGGGTGGTGGTGGTGGGGGATGGAGGCAAACTTAACTCTAATGCCTGCCTTTAAAAGATCTATTGACAGAAGCAGTGGGGAGAGTTTGAACTAATGTTAACTTAAAGAAAAAGGCTGGTGAGTTTCAATTGTGGATGTGAATGCTTGCTTGAGTTTGATCTTGAGGGGGCTTAAGATACGGGAGATAAAAACCTAAGCCTACTTACATATTAAAAAATGCAGCTGTGCTAAATTCGCTACATGCCACTGTTCTCAATTTGATTTATGCCCATCATCGCCAAAGATGCTGAAGGACATCGCTGTCTAATATGGGAAAGAGCCGCAGCAGAGGGCACTCGCTCTTCTTTGCTAATGCAAACATGAAAAATCATTTCCTTACAACGCATGATGTTCTTTCACATTAACTCTTCAAATGGACGAAAGAATAAAAACGGGAGTTTTTCTTTGATCCTGGTCTGGAGGAATAAATATAACAAGTGATTAATCAAAAAGATCTGAGAGGCAAAAAACAGCACTTAATCTGTAAGAAAGTCTCCCCCGCCCCAAGGGCAGGAAGTGATCTTGGAATAATCAAGAAAAAAAATCATATTTTATGAACAGATTGACCTTAGTAAAAAATTTAAGAATATTCAGCTGCGTTGAAAACCCAGCAAGCGAAGTAGATACCTCCCCCAAAACACCTGCCTTGTTTTGTGGTCTCCTACATACAGACGATGTTTTCTGGAGGGAAAAACTGTTCCCTAGGAAACTTTTGAACACATGTAGACTTCTTTTTGTTCCAATTAGTTCACAAAACATTAGAGGTCCTTTTAATATTTCTATTAATATTTTCACAATGAAAACAAGTCATACAGCACATGGCCCCTACCCCCAGGACTTTACAGCCCCCTGGGCAAACTGTACCAAAGAAAGGAGAGGTTTCAATAAAAATTCAAGACATCAGGGAGAAAGAGATCAAAAAGAAAAAAGGCACAGGGTCTAGGATCCCAACTATTTAGTGTGACCTACTTCTACCGGTTTCCAAAGTCATTTAGTTAAGAATGTCAGCATTTGCCAATAGCAAATATATTCAGCAGTCCCCAGAAATAACAGTTTTCATGGAGATCTCAAAGACAATAAAAAAAAAGGCAGGATTTATTTTATTTCGGTCTTTTCTGCAAACTGTCTCATTTCCTTAAGGAGGAAATACCTGGCCAACAGTAACTTACACAGTCATGTTAAACACTCACCTAAGGATACCTACCCTGTGGTGATGACAGCTCAGACCTCCAGGTAAAACGACTAGCTCTCCAAAGGCGTGCTACAAAACGGATTGTTTTCAATGGATGTTTCCTAGTCTCCAACTCTGGCTACAGTGTTCTAAGAGCATGTCCTTTTCCACTGTCAGCGCCCTATTCTTTTTAAATGAGAAAAGTTACATCCAGTAAAAGAACTATCCTCCAATCCAATAACTGGGACCATCCTGGCAATCAGATAACAAGTTTAGGAAACGGCTTAAGGAAATGAGCTAATAATGTGACTGCACACAAGCAGATTATCTCCGATTGCTACAGAGAATGCTATTAGGGGGCACCATGTTTTCAAGTGATCATTTTTCCAGCCTGTTACAGAAAGGTTAATCTGCAGGCTTATTCGTAAAATCAATTTTGAATCATGCCAAGTACAAAAGAATTACATTAAAAATCAGGAACTATGCTGCCATTCCTCTCAATTGTCTTACAGGAGACTAATGCAGATATTTTCCTGTTCAAAAGTTTACACATGAAAATAAAATTACCCAGCAAGTTAGAGTAGACCTGTGTGAGAGGAAAGTACAATAACAGTTGTTTATAAAGGCTCTTTGAAAGCTGTTAACTGTTATTTAACTCTCAAAATACTAAACCTTCCTTTAGAACCTCAGGAGAACTGCTTAGATTGTACAATACCAAAGTACGATGAAACCCTTTCTCCAATCCACCAGCATCACACACACAAACTCCCAAAGGTTAACATTCCAGGGTTGTCTCTGGTCCCCCCCGCCAGAAATCTGTTTCTACCTACCCACCTATCTGAGCCTGGCTCCGAAAATTTCACCCAAATAGAAAGTATATATATTTCACTTTGGGTTTAAAACAGTCTAGGGGCCAGCTCTCCCAGTTTTCACCCTTGGCTGGCAGCAGATCGGACTGTGAAGTGTAAATCAGAGTACCTTCACCTGCAGAATGACGGCCATAAATGCCAACCCAGGTTTCCTCCGGCCCGAGGGGCTTCAGAGGCACTCTGGCCACCTGGCCACTCCGAAACAAGCTGACTGTGAACATAAAACTCAAACCTTGCTGAGAAAGGAGCCTGGGAAAACGGGAAACTTGCCATTCCCAGATGAAGTCAGTTTCTCGGCCGGGCTGTTGTTTCTATGAACAACATTTCCGAGTTCCTAGGAAATCTAAATATCAGATATTACTGCAGGCCAGAAAATAAGGAAGAGCCATGTGCCCTTTTCCGATACAGAAAACCCAGTGAATGTCTGGCGATAAGGGTTAGAACCAAAGGGCACACAGAAATGGGGAGACTTCAGGATGCCTCGCCCCAGCTGGATTACATCCAACACCCACTTATCGGAGACAGAATTAGACCAAATGTCAAGAGGAAAGAATGGACAGGCTCACCCCTTCGTGTATCGGGAAGAGCTCGTCTTAGTGTTTTGCTGACATTTTAAGTATAAAAGGGTCTTATTGTAAACCCCGGACCCCCAGAAGGGCTGCTTCCAGCGAACTCTGAAAGGAGAGATTAGCCGGGGGAGCTTCGGCGGCGGATGCCACCTTTCAATCACGTTAGACACAGAGCTTTAGCCACTTTTTTGCTTAAAGTCACGCATGTGGTCAAAAGTTTAATTACATCACCGGCTGCATCAGCAAGCAGATTGTCTGCCATCCGCAGGAGGGATCAAACCTTTTTGGGGCCTGGGGTTCAGACATGGCTGTGGAAGGCTTCCTGAGATCTTGGGTTATGCCTGACAGTTGGTATTTTTCCCCCTTAGCTGATCAAAGAACATACCCTGGGTCCTCATACGGCGGTGGAAGGTTCCTCTCAGATTGTAAACTTGGGGAGGAGCGCAGGGGCCCCACCAGAACAGCAGAATTTTTCACGGATGGAGTCTGAACACAATCAAATTGGCACCTTTGACATAACTGACTGGTTGCCTGCCAGCCACTCATTCCTTCGTTCCGTCAACAAGAATTTACTGAGTGCTTAGGTGCTGAGCCCATGTTCAGCAGTGCCTCTGTTAGGGAGGTTTGCAACCTCAGCCAGCCAAAACACCAAGCCATTAAACCAGGTACGCGCTGATCAAACTGGTTGGGCACGTAGATTGGGCCTACATCCATGAAGTCTGAAGTAACCACCAGTTTCATTCCGAAAGTTGAGAAATGCTGATGGTAATCAGTTTTTGGTTGTGGATTTGAGGGGTAGGAGGCAAGGAGGAGCTGCCCTATCAACCAGCTTCCAGGCCAGAGAGGAGCAGGAGGGGCCACCCGGGACCAAAACCAGCTGCCAGCTCTAATCAGGAGGCGATTAAAAAAAAAAAAAAAGTGAAAAACTATTCCAGACCTTTCTATAAATAGCTTCCAGTCTGAGCATGAGTGGTCTAAAAGTTCTAAGATATGTCAAATACCAGAAAAAATAAATGCTAAATCACGTAATCCAGACTAATCGGGCAAGAGCCACCCCAGAAGCAACCATCAAGGAGAACATCTGTCCAGCTAATGCCAGTAATGACAGCTTTTTGTTCCCCACAAATACACACACTCACACCCATATACACTTGCCGAGCAGAATTCATTATTTCAGTGAAAGGACATCATAGCAATACGATACACTGGCCTGGAACTGACCGTCGAGTCCAGATGATGTGGGCTGACTTATAATTGGGCACAGTCGGCCCAATACCTAGGGCCTGCACAATGGTTTCATTTTCTTAATAAAATAAAAATGAATACAGTCCAGCCTTGATTATATTCATCTTTCTACCAACAAAGTCATAAAGTAGAATTTTTAATATTTTTTTCTTAATGGAAGAAAGGGACCCTAAAGACAAAGGTGCTGGGGGCTATGCAAATCACACTGTGGCTCTCTGTGCCCACGGAGGCCACGAACTCTACATAACCTCTCTATGCTTCCCAGCAACTCTAGAAGTATTAACATTGCCCACATTTGTATACGTGGACACTGTAGTGCAAAAAGCTTAAGTAGTGTAAAAAGCTCAACACAGGAGAAAGAACATGGATTTTAGAGACAAGCACAGCTTGTGGGAATTCTGGCTCCTCCATCAACCAACTGTGCGACAGTGAGCAAGGTACAACTTTCCAGGGCTGAGAATTAGACAAAATGTGTGCAAAGAGCCTCGCACAGGAACAGTGAACAATCGTGGCTGCTATTATAATCATCATTATTGCCCACAGTGAAATAACTAGTGGCTGAACCAGTAGCCGACTCAAGTCAGCTGCTGAGGTATTTTCTTCATGCTACCGTATCTAACCTCTTCGGGCCTGCCCAACAGATACGAAGTCCCGAGAATTCTATAGCTGTGTTACCCAGTCCTTAAAAGAGAGACCATCCTTGAATCAAACCATTTATGCAGAACAGAGAAAATCTTAAAGCCACAGTTAATAGTGCCACAGTGTTTCTTTTGCCTCTTACCGAAATCAGCAATATGATTTGGTAATGCTAGTTCAAAACCTGCAAGATGCATTCATCGTTCAGTTAAAATGTTTTCCTCCACCAAAGGGGCGGCGCCCTTGATTCACTTCCAGCAGCACTTACTCAGCCTGAGCTGCACTTCTGACCTGGGTCAGTCGGCAATTTCACTTATTAGTCAATCCAGCTCTCCCCAGTTGTTTACAGTGTTTCAACTATCTAAGAAAGAGGTGGAATGTTTAACTAACCACAACTCCGAATATTTATAATGAAAGTCCTTATCCATAAATCTCTTAACGGTTTGCAGTCGTCCTTAGCATTTCTGGATCTTTTGAGGCTGATTTTTACATGCCTTTGATGAGGACTTGAACAATAATTCAGCCCCTCAGAAAGGTTTATGACAGGACTGTAATCACACTGCTGAACACACATGACGAATCCATACAGCCTCACACAAACTGCAATGCAAAGAGCTCTTTTCGGTCACCGACTGCCACTGCAATTGAGGATACTTAATTCTAAAAGTTCCATCTCTGCCAAGAACTCATAAACACTATGCAGAATGTTCCATTTACAGACAATTGTGATAGTACACCAAACTCTGTGTTCATATTTAAAAGTTAGGGAAATTTGCATAAGAACAGAGTGTATACCTTAATATACACATTTTCTCCTATTTACTGTCCGTTGCAAGGATCGTCCCTTTCTGATTATCTGAAATGATGATAAATGTGGGTAAATGCAAAGCAAAAAGGGTGGAAAAACCCATTTCCTTTCAGAGAGAGAGAGAGAGAGAGAGAGAGAGAGAGAGAGAGAGAGAGAAATGAATATCAGAAAAAAAGGAAATAATGAAAAATAAGCACACATTCATATTATGTTGTACCACTCCATTAGCTGTGGTCCACACAAAAAGTTTGGCTGGTTTGGTCAATTTGTTGCCTTTCAAATAGTAGGAATATCTGATCTTAAAGTCAGAATGTTCAGGAAAAGTAAGCTTAGGGAATTTCCTGACCTCAGCACTGAGCCAGCACCCTGAGAATAATGTTTACTGTAAATCAGTGCTCGGGTGAATCTGGAAAATGACTCAGAACCAGAAATTTTTAAGGTGGGTGCATAGATGAGTGTGTGTACAAAATATACCTTCGTGCATTTGCAGCAAGATCTAGTCAAAGTTGCGCCAATTCCTAGCCAGCCGGCCCCTGTAACCCAGATCCAGCTCCTTCCTCCTCCACATGCTCATCTGCCAAAATCCCATTAATCACACCCCGAAACGTCATAGTTTTCACCTTAGAGCAAACTAATACAAGGTCAACTGTTTCATAGACACAGAACTGAGAGAGACTTTAGAAATAATTTAGTCTATTTCTTTCTCCACTTGCTAAAGTTTCATCCCCCTGGGATACGATCCTGAGAGATTATTCATTATCATGGTCCTTTGCCCCCGGAACATATGAAGAAACAACAAAGAGCAACAGAGACACAGGGATGGAAACGGCCAAAAAGAGTAAAAAAGTTCCACTAGGCGAGAGCACCTTGACTATCTAATTAACTGTAGGCCACATTCAGTTCCAATGAAAAGTGTTTAAAATCCACCCCAACGCCATCCACACTGATGACCCAGTGCTGCGGGCGGGAGCCTCCACCCGCAGGCCCCGGGCTGGGATAGAATTTCCCAGACAGCTCACTAGTGCAGACACTAACAGTTGCCACATTCAAGTTTCATATGTTATAACACCCTGTGATTTAGACTCAAGTTCCACTTGTACAGCTGCCTGCCTTCCTGAGTAAATGGGAACAGAGGACAGAGTCCAGGTCCCACTGCAGGGAAAGCAGATCCTTCTCTATCTTAAAGAGACAAGCTCGCTGTCCCTGGGCCTCAGGAGCACCACAGCCCCTACGTCAGTGGTTGGCAAACTGCGGCTCGCGAGCCACAGTTTGCCGACCACGGCCCTATGCCATTTTAGCAACTAAAACCTCTCTGCTCCATGTTCAGAAGAAGACGCTGGCTGCACGTGGTAGAGTCTCCTCAGATGGCCGACATCAACTGGGGTCAAGGCAAACAAGTAAAAGAGAATCGGAGAGAGAAAGCACCTCAGATCCTCTCATTCCAAAGACACGGAGAAAAGGAACTGGTTTCTGCACGCATCTGGAAGACAAACCCTAGGAGACAAAAGTCTCACTTGAAGTACAAGAGTTTATGTTCATCATAAATAAGTGGAAGATGAGTGTGAAAAAGACTGGAGACTTTTACAAAGATAAAATGATAGTCGCTCTAATAGGGTGATACAATAATAAGGTCAGTTTTCACTTTTTAATTAGTTGTGTGTGGTGTGCCTTGGCATGCTCAGGTATTTACCACCCAGTTAGTACCCAGCCTGGCATAGAGCGGGTATTCGATAAATATTGGTGGATTGAACAGTTATTTCAAATTCTTGTGCTTATGAATCCTTCAATATATCTTCATAAGAATATAAGTTCCTCTGGGCCTGGGATTATGCTTTGTTCGTGTTAGCATCTATAAACAGAATATTGCAAATAATAAATGACGTAATAAATGTTTAAAGAACAGAATATGGGCCTTTTTGAAGACTTAAAGTCCTGTCAATTACATATATTTTGCTAGTTTAGGAAGCTAAGCCAAAATGTTTCCGTGTTGCTCAATCTAAGCAATCAGAAATAATTTGTCACTGAATTCTGCCACAGGCCCGAGGATAGTACTTGGGAACAAAGAATTGACTCTTCCATTATTTTCCAGATGATATTCCTTTGTGCTAATTTTCAACGTTATTTTTATTATCATCCAGCCCCATAAAATGAATGATTCAGTATAAAACTAAGCATAATTTCTAAGGAATATATGAAGATCTTACACCAAAAATATAAGACTAAAAACAAAAGGAACATTCTCTTTTTCTGTCTTTCTGATCCTTTCCTCTCTACTCTCTGGCCAGATCGATGTCAATAAATTCCACATTCCTTCTCAAACAACAGATGAATAGAAGATTAGCTTTTCAAGGAAACAGCTGTAAATAACTATAATCTAGTTAGGAGGATTCCTTTATGGCTAGAAAGGTTATAACAACAGGAGTCCTAAGTTCCCCTGATCAAACACTTTAATTCCCTCCTACCGAGAAACAACAGGACATCTTCTAAAGTTCAAAAACAAGGTCACATGTGTAACATTTATATATATGAAGTAGCAATACAGAGCCAGGATAAAGAATTTTAATCCTGTAAAATTGAGGTAAAGATCCAAGAGTCTCATAACTAAATATTTTCTGAGAAAAAGCGAGAAGCTAGTTTAATATGAATCAGTACTCTTTGTCCTAAGAGTGACCCTCATCCCACAAAAATATAGCAGGCCTATGCGAATATCCACATAAATTTGGCTAAGTTTAAAGCTCAAAATGAAGCAGGGATAATTCATTTGGCTAAAAATTCTGGTTCAGATTAAAGTACTTAGAGAAAAAAAAAGGAAGTATCAGGTTTTAATGGAACACTAACAATTTGGATATAAAAATATTAACTGTGCACTATTATCTACCAGGCATTGGCAAGGCAATGGGAAAATGAGGGGCATCATTTCCTCACTCTCTAATGTGAACATGCTTCTTCAGACATCTTTCCAGTGAATGAGGGTTTTCATGGATGAACATGCTTGTTGCTTGGTGACAACAGAGAGGACACTCTAGAACTAGACCCACCTCTGAAGGCCAGCATGGGGTCACACAATAGCCACAGAGCAAAAGTTGAATGGGCATTAAGAGAAAAATGGCCTGTATAAAGGGACATCAGCACTGTCATGGAAAATCAGTTTATACCTTAGACAAGAGACTTGAATATTGCTTATTTCCAACAAGTAATTGATTTGGAAGAAGACTGTTCTCATCCAAGAAGAATGGATAATGTCTTTTATTTGAAGGTAAATAAGGCAGTAATAAAATGAGTTTATTTCTCTGGAAGACACCTACAGAACACCAGGTTGGATAAATTTAGGTGAAATACAGGTCCATTATCTGGTGACCACTGACCAGCACGCTAAATCTACACCTCCGAGCAAAGATGAGGGCCCTATTCCTACTTGCAGCTCCAGAAGAGAGTCCATCATGGATCTAGGCAGCCTCAATGTCCATGGGGCTCACACATCTATTGGGAATACCCAGAGGTCCAGGATGCTCAGGGAAGATCAAAATGTCTCCCCTAGAACCAATCAGAATCCCCTTAGGAAATTCACGTAACAGAGCTCTGTCCCTAAGAGGCCAATGAATTGGACCGTAAGCCAAGAACACTGCTGGAATTATCCTCTGAGGTAACCTCAAACTTTCAAGGTGACTGGAATCCAGCAGTCATCATATTCATCTAAACCAAAGGCCTCTAAACACTAGGTGTCTGGCTCACCGACCATGAGCCCTTTCTTGATGTCCTCTTAGCAAAACCGGCTGTCCAAAACTCAGTCCTATTAGGACAAGAAGCACAGCTGAGGCACAGGCCGGGTAGCTGGCTGCAACATTCTCCCAGGCATTTATGCAGTCCCTAAATTTATTACTTAGGCAGTAATAACTTTTAAATGCCCAAATCTGGAAATGTCTATTTCAAATATTATTTGAGTCATCACCTTCTAAACATTGCCTCTCTCTCTTCTCTTAGTATAAAACTCAACCATTAGGAAATCTACTGGGCACAATCTATGTCTCTGACTTGTTTTCCTTCCCAACTGCCAGCAGTTTCTAAGAGTTATTGCTGAGGAGCAACTTGCTATCAATTTTCATATCAATGTTCTTGCTTGCTAGCTATGGGATCTTGTGTGAATTTCCTAGTACATACTAGTTATTCAATAAATACTTGTGGAATGAATGAACATAGACTACTGTGAGGTTGCACAGAGAGAATGTAAGGAGTCTGACACATTGCAGGCACTCAGTTATTCTGAGGCGAGACCAGAAGCGGTGGTAACGGTGACAAGGTGGTCCGCGTGGTCACGATAGTAAGCAAGTCTTCTGGCATTCTACTCTTGGAACAAAAGGGCGCATCCTCCAATAGATAGGATTTGAAAAACAGTTTCATGTAATCCCGATGGCAATAGGCAGTGGGTACAATTTCCTATTTCCCATTTATAAGAGCTACTGCATGGAAATGCTAAGTTAACTTCTGTAAATATGAAAGCCAAAGATCCTCTTACTGGTACCCAAGCAGCTGGCTCATTTCCTCTCTCACCACATAAAGCACCAAAAAGGGTTTCCCTTATACCCTCAATTTTTTTGCCATTTCAAATAGCAGCAACAGCAAGTTCATGGTAACTTGGAAAACAGTTTGGGGATCTGCAAAGATAAATTCTTCCAAGAGAGAATGGTATTTCAGTCATCAAGTTAGGTTACTGATACAGTCCAAATGATATTAGACCACATGTAGAAATAGAAAATCTGTGAATGGCGTTCTTTTCATGTGCCTGAAAATTGCAAATGAACAGCTTTCATAACAGACCTGAGATGAATCGAACAATGACACTAGGTAAGACACTACATCCAAGATCCAGGACAGGTGAAAGTAACTACACATCCAGACGGAGGGAGGGAGGTTCTACAGAGTTAGCGAATCCTTTAAAAATCAAGTCAATCCCCAAATATAAAAAAAGTTCATTCTCTTTCCATGAGAGAAGTTTCGACAGTGCCATAGCAGAAATTAGCACTAAATGTCTCAGAACTGTGGTTAGAAGTTACATAAAAACATCCGGATAGTGATAAATCACTGGGAGGTATTACATGGTAGAAAATAAAATTATATTTTGGGGACAGTTTAGTTCACTGGTATGTTTAATGCTTTGACTACTACAGTAAGTAAAACTGCTGAAATGAAGACTACTATGTGAGGCCAATCACTCAAAGAGAGAAATCACAATGACACCAAAGTCCCCATCAAACTCATGCTGGAGTGGGCGCAATTCTTAAAAAGGGACTTCCCATGCCACAGGATGGAAAAATATTATGTTTTCTCCCCCCCGCCCCCTTTTAATCTAACTCTCCTGGAACATACCCTAACCGGGCTAGGGACTGAGGTATGTGCCCTTGACCAGGAATCGAACCCGAGACCCATTTGCTTCACAGGCCAAAACTCTAACCACTTAGCAACTGGCCAGGGTATGTTTACAATACTTTCCTTTGTTTCTGAACTCTCTGGTTGACCTATGGAATTGTTCAAATTCAGGTATTTATCTTTTATGCAATCATGTTCAATTAAGAATAGAGCCTGCCAAAATAAAACTCACTACATAAAGATCAGCAATTACGGAAATAATTGCTCACAGGAGTGACTGTGAAAGGCACTTCACACCTAGAAATCAGGAAAAGTAAGCTAGCCTTTCCTATAAAGAACTAAACAAAAGATGGTAAACAAATACATTTCCAGACCTAATTAGGGCTACTGAATAAACAAGTGAAACAACAGAGCTCGTGGATTCATTTTTAGAAAGAACAGCTAAAAGCATGAGATTGAGAAAGGACTTAGAACCATGAATTGAATGTAAAAACGGACACACTGCTCTGCCCATGCATCTGCACTCCAGGCATTCCCGGAGTGTTTTTATTTGATGACTATTTTTATTAGCCCTCTCCCCAAAATAATTATAATCCATTAATGTATACATTTTAAATGCAGGGAGTGGCTTAAATGTGGTTTTAAATTTTACGATATAAGCCAATGGGACAGTGACTCCAATGGCCCTGTACTTAGAGAAATGCACCATTTTTTTTTAAGATTATTATGTATTGGTTTCAGGTGTACAGCTTAGTGGTTAGGCAATCATACACCTTACATAGCGGCCCCCTCGGTATTTCCAGGACCCCGGCTGGCACCATGAAAACTACACCAATCTTACAGGAACACATCTCCTCTGTGAAGTGAGCCTCTCAGTTTGGAGGGGAAGCCAACAACATTCCTTCAGAAATCAATTATTTTCAGGGAAGAATTTAGGTTAAAAAGGAAGAGACAGAAATTAAGCATATCAGTGCATTACCAAAAAAATTACCAGAGTCCCTGTTTCTAGAAAAATAACCGTAAGAGTTAACTGCCTTTCAGATATAACTACGCATCAGTAATCTTACATGGAAAAAGAAGGATCAAGTGGATCATTTCTTCCGGAACCTTCCCAGACCTGCGTGCCAATGTAGACTGAATGGAGAAGCCAAATCCCTTAGAGATCACATTTATTTTCACCTGTATCTTAGCAAAATGTAGAAGGCAGGGGGAAATGCAAGGACATTAGGTTTGTTTTCTAAGCAATATCATAATAGCATTCAGGAAACACTTAAATGATTCACACGTATGCAACAGAAAAATGTTTGATGACACTTAGCCAAACCATGCACTTCTCTTCCTTTGCTCTGCATGTCCTCACGCCTCCTCCTTTCCATGGAAAATTAGGGGAGTAGTAAAAATGGAAGCCTCTTGGCCTCCAAAGAAACCTGAAAGTTATTTCAGGACTCTCAGAAGACTTCTTGACCTACTTGTATGCTGTGGGGGGGAAAGGGGAGCGGAGAGAAGGGAGGAAAAGTGGCAGAAATCACATGTAAGATGTCTAAGCGGCATGAAAATCAAGCATTTGCCCTGGAAACTGTGTCTATAATAGTGATTACACTCTATACGTATATGACTATATCTACATGATTAAGACAAGGTCATCAGTTTTTCTCCTTGTCTTTGCCACCTACAATTTTAAGATAGAAAGATTATTCCTCTCTTCTGGGGTTGCCACTCTCTAACAACTAGGCGAACAACCCAGGCAGCAGGAGGTGCTCAGAGAAGACAGGTGGACCCGTAGTATACTCATCAAGTGCCTGCAGGCCCTGTGGTGGCACGCATCAGGCTGCACGCCAACATGCACAAGATAAAGCAATCGAGGCCAGGTGAGTCCGGAGCACCAAAGAACTTACCATGTGCAAGATGAAGCTAGAAACTTGCAACGTCCTTCTTCCTCAAGCAGTAATTCATTTAAAAATATGGGTTGGCAAGGAATTAGTCAGACAAACTCAACCCCTGTCTGGGAAGAGTGTTCTAATTCTACTTGCTGCTTACATAGTCGGAATTAGTCTTCAAAACCACCAGATTTTATTTTTGTTAAAAACAACAATAGAGGCAGCCACCAGGCATTTTGGCATATGGCTCCACAGTTAGAATACAGAATGAGGAGGCCCATTCCGGTCCCGCCCCCCGCCACCTTCCCCTCCAATTATATCCTTACGTCCTGGAAGAAGATCTTCATGATTTTTCTTTTCTTCAAGTGATATTCGTCGCCTATTTATCCTGGTCTCTCTGCACTGACACTAATCTGCCTTGAAATTGGCTGATTCCGCTCAAGCCATGTTTACAGGGGAGCGAGTTTCATCAGGCCGTTCTTGTTCACAGACCAGTTTATGCTCTATAGCAGAGAGATTATTAAAAACTATATATTACGTGCATACACTTTATAATGACTCAACTTGGGGAAGATAACTGTATCATATCTGCATTTCATTGCCTGGGTTGTAGAAAGGAGCCAGGTAGTATTACAATCTCGAATGGAAATTGTTTCCTAAATATATTATCCTCCATAAGAAACATTTAGCAACTGTTAGTGCCCAGGAGACAAAGGCTAAGGGGGGAAATGTGTGTAATAGAACATACAGAGAGACGGGGAAAGAGGGTAAAAGACTCATTCAAATTACCAAGCTGAGCATTAACCACAAGGAGAGAAAAACAAATGTTCCATGTTTTGCACAAACATAAATTACGTCTAGTAATTTAGCTAATTCCTCTTGCTGAACAGGTGCTCTGGCTGCAATGCATCGTGGAAAGCATGCACACAACTCCTGCGTCTATGAAAGGTACCAAGGGTCCTCATCCTACTCTAAAAAAGATTTCCAACATTCCCTGGCATTGGCATTATTGACAGTTTCCCCAAGCCGCTGCCAGGTATGTGGCAGTGTGAGATAGCCTACGGACTAGCCATTTCAAGAGGCTGCCACTTAGGGGCAAAGAGAATAGACTCAAAGAGAAATGATGCAGGTGGTCACAGTTTTAGGCATTTTAAGCCAGCTGAATTATGCTTGAAAAGGAGGAGCAGGACAAATGCATTAAGTCGACAGAGAGCCACAAACGCTAAATATAAACAACAGATTTAACTTTTTCATAGACTAAGGCCAAAACTGCTTAAAGAACCAGAGTCAGCCATTTAATTCCCAGACCCTCTTCTATTTAGACTGTAAAAGGCAAAGTGACTGAATGACAGAAAACAAATTGGTGGTGGTTGGGGAGGCGGGGTATGTATAAGCAAGGGCCCTGCTAGTATCCAAGCGAGTTAAGCAGCCTCCAGAAAGAGGAAACTAATTACAGACAGACAGGCTGACACACGTGTACATCAGTCGAGAGAAAAAATACGCCCCTTTTTCATAGTAAATATTTAAAGACTGTGGAATGAAGGTGAACTACATGGAGTTTTCTCCTGCAAAGCACAACGCTAGTAAGTGGAACATCTCCCAAGCGGGACTTGAAATGAATGAGGCAATTTGCCTGGGTCTTTGTTCTTTTATCACCATCACTTACAAAGTCTAGGAGACCCTCCTTTAACACTGTTTGTTTCCCTTCTGCCTCAACTAGTGATGTTGATCCCAAAGCAGGTGAGGGCTTTCTTCTGGGAAAGCCATTGTCTTGGGCACGAAGGCATCTGCTGGCTTGAGCTTTTCCCCTGGCTGAGTACACCGAAGTGACTGGGCTCTTGCTTCCAGTTCTAATTCCTAAGTGTGTCCCTCTGCAAACCCTGCCAGGGAAGGAATTCCCTCACTGCTCCTGCCTTCTCTTGACAATGAATTGCTATGTTCCCGTCTTAAGGTAAACATGTGACCGACACAGTATTTACATAGGATCAGGAAGTACCGCCTTTCTTTCTCCACGCCCTGGCTCCGCTCACAGCTCTGCACACACCAGGTCCACACCTCACTGAGTCAGCTCCAACGGGAGGCGGGCCCAAACCAAGTGGCCCAGACACACCTTAAGGAATGTTAACTTTCGCTCTCCTCGGAGATGGTGATCTTGGGCAGATGTCAGGCTTCTCTACCTTGGTTTCCTCACCTGTACAGCAAGAATGCCTTCTACCCAAGCAGGTTAGAGGAGACATGTAAATGACTGAGAAAGGCTGCCACGGCCTTTATAAAAATGCGAAGGGAGACAGACTTAATTCAGCTCCTCCCTTGCAGTGGTAGTTCCTTCCTCTGTCCTAAACCCTACCCTCCAAACCACAACCTTAGGAAGAATGACATTCTTGAAATGCTTCCAACTAAGTGCCATCCAGAGGGAGGAGAATTTAGAGTTCAGTGTCAAATGTCAGTGATCTGGGATCTCTCCAGTGACCGGTGTGATTTTATCTTAAAAGTAAATGGTGTGCACTTGCAGGCAAGATCTCACTTGTTCTGGTGCCGTAAGGACAGAGCAAGCTCACTGCAACCACAACTGCTTTCAGAAATTGTTTTGAGAAATAATGGGAACAAAACTCATTTAGATAGTCATCTGGATAGTTTATGTGCCCATATTTATGAGCATTTTCCACACCAATGATCATAGACGCTTGTAACCAGTTTGGTTCTTAATGCAAAAAAATTTAACAGTTGTGTGGGTGGGTCAAGAGGGGAGTGTATGTGTGAAGTGCATCCATCACTGTACACATTTTATTACCATCTGTTGTTTCAAGGATGTTTAATTACTTAACATGCAATTCTCAGTGCTGAGAATGTATTTAAAAGTAAGCTACCCCGTTCCAAGAGTCCCCCTGTGTTGAGGGCCGGTGAAGAGCAGGGAAGAGAGTTACCAAAAATCAAGGTCACAACGAGTCCTTGGCCTGCATACCTGCTGTGCTTGGCTGGCACAGAATTTTTATTTTTTTAAACTTGAGCCAAGACTTAAAAGTCAGTGTAGAATTGACCAAAAAATCTAGATTAGTAGCTTCTCATAAGAATATGGTAACATCTGGCAGCGCTGTTCTTGTTAATATTCATGCCCAGCCACGGGGCTGAGCAGCAGCCACCCCTTGAGGTGGGGTCTGGACTTGACCACACTCCCCATTTCTTTGTATTGCACCCCGTCTTCCTCACTCAGAGTGTTACTCACTTTGCCTTTATTGGCATTTGAGTTGGAGACACCTGGGAGACATCAAGGAGTTTCACACATGGCAGGTGCTGAATCAAAAAACTAATAAGCCCATGAAGAACCAAACTTTAAGAACATCTGAGTAAAGAAGCCCCAAATATATTCCACTCTGGTTCTCAAAGCAGTTACTTGTTGTACCATCTATTTTATGGCTGCACTAAGGTCTATTTTCAAATGAATTTCCAACATTTAATAGTAGCTCGTGTTGAGGAGACTTCAAGTACACTACCAACGTTCAATCTCCAGTAAATCAAGGAACACCTGGTACACAAATTTAACCAGGAAGGCAACTGATGGAAGCAAACGCAGCCCCGATTCTTGGGGAAAAAACTAAGCCAACCATTGGATTGTTGTTTGTAACATGACAACCTTTACATCCTCTATGAATTCCTTTCTCTAATCTAAAAAACGGACTGTACCAAACCTGCTTTAAAAATTACTGAAAACTGGTCTTCAGTAAAGGAAATGAGACAGATCAATGACATGATTTCTTTTAGATGGCTTTAAACTTATCCATGGAGGTTAGGGGGGCCCCAGACCCCAGTCAGACACTACTACCAAAAGCTGCAGAGATAGGCCCGTGTGGAACAGGACCCCTTTAGAAGGGGAGGACCCCTGAAATGGGATAGGGCCTTTCAACATGAAGGCATCAACGTAGGTGAACAGGACTTGCGGAAGCTGTACAGAGCTGAGGAGGGGAGTGAGACCTGTCACTGTGACTAAACCAGCGGTTCTCAACCTGTGGGTCGTGACCCCTTTGGCGTTGAACGACCCTTTCACAGGGGTCGCCTAAGACCATCTGCATATCAGATATTTACATGATGATTCATAAGAGTAGCAACATGACAGCTATGAAGTAGCAACGAAAATAATTTTATGGTTGGGTCACAACATGAGGAACTGTGTTTAAAGGGCCAGAAGGTTGAGAACCACTGGCCAAACCATCACACTTCCTAATTTTTCACCAAAATGGCAAGCCAGGGAGCCCTCTGCGATTTTTTTCTGTGAATGAGCCAGAGTGGAGGCAGGACAAAACCAAGCTTCTTTTGAATCATTTTTCTGAGTGGCCCCAAGAAAACATCAGTGAAAAATAGGAAAGAGGATGTGAGAAACTAACCTGCAGAAGTCATAGCACGTAACCGCTGCTCACGCTCCCAGTTCGCAGTCCTGGGTCAGTCCTTGCCGTCCAAGCATGTACATTAGCACCCATGTTGGAACAGCTCTGAGAGCAGATGGGAGAAGACACTCCTCAGATACAGCCACTCGGCCACTCTGTGCACGCCTCGCTGCCTGTCACCCATCCAAGAAGGTCCAAACAAGGCCTGCCGCTTCCAGGAGGCAGCGTGTCCCATCAGAGGACGGGGCCCTCGGGTGCAGCCATTCGGGGGCCATGCGCCAGGAGAACGGATCCGCTCTCTCTGGGAAGCAAAGCGACTTCCAGCCAATCTGCTTGATTCCACTAACGTGGCTGATAAGCCAAGACTACCACTGGGGAACTGCGCTCACTGCTCTTCAAGTCCAACCTCCTCCGAGGTTCCTAGGGCATGCCCAGTTTTGTCAGAGGATTTTAAGTCTCCACAGCTGAGGTGCTCAATGTTGGCTGCACGGTGCAATCACCCGGGAGCTTTTAAACCCACCAACACCCAGGTCTCACCTGACGCAAATTAAATCCGACTGTCTTCCTCCCGCCAAGGTGATTCTAAATGTGCAGACAGTGTGGCAGAGAACCACAGATCCAGGAGGATTACAGTGACAAAGGAACCAGAACCAGAAAGAAAATGCTAACTCAAAAGAGAAATGCAGAGTAAAAGGCCAAATGTTGCATGAAAGTTTCCCCTCCCCAGCCCATTATTACACATTCACCCCATGTCTCCCAGGACAGCCCCGGTCTATTCACTCCTCTCCTGACCCAGCTATCACCCTCTTTCCACCTGAAACCCTTCAGGTATTTATAACCCAGTGTTGTTGTTGTTGTTTTAAGCTACTAAAATTACGCTCAGCCTTCTGGAGCATCCTTGCTTCTTATAAAATGGTTCTTTGATGAGTAGAAGAGGTAAGACAAAACAAGATATGGGCTGTCCTCTCATTCCTTCTCCTGACTGGCCCTCTGAACAATTAAACTTGAATGGGAAAAAAAGGCCTCTTGTTTCCAATCACACTGTAAGCTTGGGCATACTGGCCTCACTGACATAAGCTGCTTCATCTGTGCTGAAAATGCCAGCATCCATGAGAATACTGAAGACAGTATACACAGAGATCAATTCAGGAGGTAAGATGGATTGTTAAAGATTATGGATGCTGGCGCTTATTCATAGTCACCGTCTAAATCAAGCATGTCAAACTCAAAGGCTAACACGGGCCAAATAAACAAGGCATGCGGCCCGCGGGCCCCGAGATTGACATGCTTGGTCCAAATAATGTTATAATTGGGTAAGTCACCAAAGCTACCCCAGGCTAATAGACAGGCAAAAAGAAGAGCTCTCTGGTGGTGGTACTGAGAGGCACAGGGAAGCAGGAAAGCGGGCAGGGTGGAGGGACCATTAAGGGGTCTGGGTGCCGTGCCAGCTGCTGGAATAACCACCATCCACAGGCCAAACCCTTACACATCAGTTCAACTTTTTTCAAAAGTTAATTTTTCAACACAAAACCCAAGTTAATAAAATGTTCCAGTAATCCCCTATCATCAAATTTGACTCAATTTGCGGTATGGAACTTCATTTATTCGTATTTTTAGATACGAAGTCAGAGTCTGCTTCCTTCCAACCATTTTCTCATCCTCCCCCCAAATCCTCCCCCGCACACACACACACACACACTCGGCATCTCACAGATGTGCCCTGTTGTAGGCCTCAGCCAGTGGGAGCCCCTGCGCTCTGCCTGAAATTAGGAGAACATGCAAGAATGGAACACAAATCAGTGTTCCCAGATACCGAGGGCAGCCAGGCCTTGCCTCTGCTCCCTTCATGACCTGGTCCTAAAGGAGACTTTTGGCCAGCACGGCAGCTCAGTGGGCAGCCACTTCTTTCATCACCGTATCTCCTACCAGAGAGTTTAATTTTGTGTCCTTTGTGGCATGTGGCTGGATTACAAGAAGAAATGAAACGGAATCAAAGAAAATAGGGAAGAAGGAGGAAGCGGAGTCACGGGTCCCTCAATATAGTACCAAAAGTACATTATAAAACCAAGACTGGATCTTTGCTAAAAAAAAAAAAAAAATTATATTCGATTACACAGCTGGGTTAGTTTGTTGAATATGGTAATAAGTATAACCTTTACAATGGAAGGCAGGATGAGCAGATGGAACCTAATTAATAGTGAAAAAATTATTAATCTGTCTTCCTCAGAGGAAGAAAAGTCAGTCATACTTTACAAAGGAATTCCTCTGTACAATTTAATAAACATAGGACTCACTATACCACTGGGGGCTCATTATGAAATGGATATGTTTGATGTAAGCCTGCACCAAATCCCAATAATTAAAATCACTTCACCCTATCCTATAAAGCTTAAATATACCATTAACATGAAGCCCAATTGTTTTATATCGCCATGTACCCTTTTGAATCCATTATTCAATAAATAGCCTCTACAGAAAAAGAAGCAATAACTCATTTTTAAGAAGCTGAGAAAGGAAAAGATAAAATTAATTTACTATGAACTCAACTTTATTATTTCTCGGAAATTATCCCACTTTTTTAGAGAAGGTTCACATCTCGGTAGCCTCCCTGCAATGCTACCAGGAACACCCACTTTCTTCAGCGTTGACACTACAGTGAGCAATGGGACCAAAAGCACAGGCTCTGAACCAGACTGAGTTCACCCCCAGCTTTGCTACTGCCAGCCGTGCGCCACCAGCAAGCTAATGAACCTTCCAATCCTCCATTCCCTATCTCTAAAATGAGGGTAAAATGCACTCAAAATGTCTGGCACCTATATATTCAATAAATAATAGCTATTGCAAGAAAATGGTATGTACAGCTTAAAAAATTCAAGTGAAAAAAAGGGCGCCTGTAGTGCTAAGTAATGAACAAAAAGGGTTCTACTCTGAGCAGGTGATAATCAAAAGACTCCAAATAGCCGGACGGGTTTGGCTCAGTGGATAGAGGGTAGGCCTGCAGACTGAAGGGTCCCAGGTTCGATTCCGGTTAAGGGCATGTACCTTGGTTGCGGGCGCATCCCCAGTGGGGGGCATTCAGGAGGCAGCTAATCGATCTCTCTCATCGATGTTTCTAACTCTCTATCCCTCTCCCTTCTTCTCTGTAAAAAAAATCAATAAAATATTTAAAAAGAAAAAAAAAGACTCCAAATATTTTTTTAATTGTCTAGGAAAAAATACTTCCTGATTTCTACCACTGCTTGTCAAAACAAGATTGAGCATAAAATTCAAGGGTAAGAAGGAAAGCTACAATTTATCTGAAACTATTCTGTTATAAGAAAATATGTTCTTAGTAGAAAGTGTTATCAAAATTTTTTTATTAATGGTCAATAATAATTTTGGCCCTGACGGGTGTGGCTCAATTGGCTGAGTGTTGTCCCATGGACCAGAGGTTGCTGGTTAGATTCCACGGTACATGCCGGAGTTGCTGGCTTAATCCCCTGTAGGGGGCATGCAGGAGGAAGCCAATCAGTGTTTCTTTTTCTCCATCTCCTTTCATCTCTCTTTAAAATCATAAAAACACTTTAAAATACAATAATAATTTCAATTATTTGGAAGAGAACCCAAATTTATCTTTGGACTCAAAATGTTTGAAAAGTCATTCAACATGTAAAATGGGAACTTCTCAATCTCCTGTCAATAAGGAGACATACATGGAATAGGAGGTTTGGGCCATCGTCCTCCATCCACTCCTATCCAAAGCAGACAAAGGGGAAATCTGAGCACTCTACTTTTGTCTCCACCAAGTTTTTATATTCTAAGAAAATCAGCAAAAAGTAAGCTCTAAAGTCAAATCTCATTGCCACTTCCCTAGACAAACAAGAAAAAAAAAAAATCATTCAAAAATTGGATTAGGTAGATCAGGAAAACAGAATTCCAAGACCCAACATGTAATTCTGACACTTAATAAGTTGTGTGGCCTCAAGAAAGTTACATAATTTCTTTGAGCCTATTTCCTCCCCTGTAAATTGAGGTTAATAATACTGTTTTCAGGGCTGGTGCAATGATTAAGTGAGATAATACAGTTGATCAGGTAAGTACATAAAAATTATTTTACAAAATAGCTTAGTCTTTTAACAAGTGGTTTAAAATATTTTTAAAACACTCATCAAAAAGAAATTCAGTAAGGGGAGAAAAAAGTGACAATTTTACTCCTTTTAAACCTAAAATGTACCTACCAACAATGAAATTATATGCTACATACATACATAACATAAGGTATACATGAGCAGGCAAAGACAGATAATATAGATAGCCTCATCTTGGTCAAAGTTGGTTTCTATCAGACGACCTAACAAATTCCAATGTAAGCTTCTACTCAGCCAACATTACTTGGAAATGGATTCCTCTTCCACAGAATTATTTCCTTCCACTGGCACTGACCCATCCCCACAAGCATCATCTAGTTGTTTCCGAGCCCTGAATTAGTAGCTGGATGCAAGAGCTGAAGAACATCTTGAAACACGGCCATATTGTATCACACAGAATATCACTTGGAAAAATATTACTTTTCACAAACAAAAAACTTGGCTAGAGGAAAGGAAAAGAGAAGATTAAAACAAAATATCTCCAAGAGAAAAGTGTAGAAAAGGAATTGAAACCAAAACACTGAGAATGAAGTGCATTCAAGCCTTGTGCATTGTGGCTGCTTCCAGGAGATGCATTTTGAATATAACAAGATGAATTTCAACAGACCATGAACCAGAGATTTTCAACATGATAAAGGGGAAGCGATATATATTCAATTTTTACAAGCACTGAGTGAGCAGAAAACTGGAAATTCTTCAGCGGCTGATAGTGTGCTGATAGAAGTGCATCCCCCAACAGAATCCCTAATGAACTGCCAGAAAAATGGAGGAGTATTAAACAAACTAGAGAGAACAAATGACACGGAAAGCACACTAACAACAGGTTAAATTATAACTAAGCACACTAACTTTATTAGTCATTTTTCTATTTTTAAATGAGGAAATCATGTAGGAGCATTTGAATAATTTATTCAACCATTTACAATAACCTTTACGAGACCTCAAAGACAATAGGAACTCATGAAATAATATATGTAGGAGATAATGTAGAACATCTACTGTTTCTACTATTGAATGGGTGCCTACCGTGAGTCAGACATCATGCTAGGTACCTCACTTCCCTCACTAGCTGTCTCTCAATAACACAGAGAAGAGACACGGTGTTATTCCCCACATTCTGTAGATGAGGAAGAGAGGGGTTGAGTAATTTCCCTTAAGTGAAGTCCTGTTCTGGGTTCTGCATTATTTTTAACCTCTTGTCCATAATTACTAGCTCTGGCACCAAACTGATGAAATAGCAAATACTCCAAAAGGACAGATTATAAACAATAAGCTAAATTTTACCTATGAATGGAGGAAAGTAAATTCTGGGGAAAGACTAGTTATGCTCAGATATAGAAAAAGCAAGGTTCATAATGGATGACAGGCTCTGTGCAAAACCAGATGTGATAGGAAATACAAAAAGAAGAAGAAGAAAAGCACCTGGAGAATAAAACAGAATTATCCACTTGAAAAGTTTACAATCTCCCATCCCACTTCCCATCGCCCTTTCCTTTCAAAAAAGCTATCATGAATGTACCCACAAAGCACCTTCTGAACCCATAAGTACATAGAGATTAACATATAAAAGGTCTATAAAAGTCAGGATTCAGAATCAGAATTATGGGCCCTGCCTGACCAGTATACTATGACACTAATTTGTGTTCATCCAGTTACATTTATCTTCTCTACTCTTAAACTACAATATAACATGTTTCATTCATTTTCTCCCAAGTAGCCAATAACCTAATTTAAATTTCAATATTTCACTGTATGGCAAAACACCACAAAGCTAAACTCTTTAGCTACATCTGAATATGGAATATTTCTTCTTAATTATATTCACTGTCTTTTAGTTCAATTCGCTGAGTGAAAGATGTCCAAAGAGGCCAAAATAGCGACTCAAATGAAACACAAGCAGCCGGGATTGGGGGCATCCTGCAGTTCAAGACATTGTTTCCTTAGCCAGGAAGTACTGTGAATATATTGAGGCAGATAAAGAATCATGCTTACTCAGTTTCACAGTGGCTTACAAGGTCTATAAGGAAATGGACAAGGAAGCAAAGATCAGTAGGCATGTAGTTGAAATGTGTGTACAAGGTTGTTCATTACAGCATTATTTGCATAGCAAAATACTGCAAATAGCCCGAGGGTCCGTCACTAGGGACTACCTACATAAACTACGGCACATCCACACAGCAAAACGCTATGAAGCTGTAACGAACAGCAAGGAAGCTCTCTATGTACCGATATGGAAAGAACGCCCATTTAAAAAGCAAGGTACAGAACAGGGTATATAATATGCTTTGTGTATAAAATGCTTTGAGTAAGAAAGTAGCGCTTATAAAAATATGTATTAGTATGTTCTTATATTTACACAAAAGGTTAAATACACAAAAAGCTAATAAAAGAGGTTTTCTGTAGGGGATAGTGGGAAATAGGGGGTGAAAGCTTAGACTTCTCAATATATATTATTCAATATGTTTATGGTTTAACCTCTTAAATGTATTAATTATAAAAATGTAAAATAAGAAGTTCTGTAGACAATTAGATATTGATTAAAAATTGTTGATAGTATGTACTAATCAAAAGAACCACTGTAGCCTGGAAGGACTTATCAAGTATTTTATAAAAAGTAGCTACCTATAGAGCACGTAACAAAACTTTGGAGATTTGATGAGGAAAGAAGAGTTATTGCCAATGTATGTTCCAGGACAATATTGTTGTAGTGACCACCTAAAAACTCCTTTTCAGAAATGCATTTCCCAGGGTGTGCCTTGCAGACACACCATGGCAGCTGCCTGTGGGGAGACACCAGGGAAAACATGAAAGTATCACATAGTCCAAAGCAGCCGCTTCCTTTCAGAACTCTCCCCAGTCTCCAGAAAACCTTCCAAACCCAGTAAAAATGAGTATGAAGTAGGCAGACTCAAGAAGTGATAATTACAACAAAAACCAAAATGACAGAAGAACTTGGATGCTGACATTGCTTATGATGTCATCCGGGTAATGAGTATGAGTGATCAGCAGTCAGTCAGGGTTAATCACAGGCTACTGCCCAGAGGAAGTAAATTTGTGCCAAGGTTTGAAGGTGACAAAAGAGAAACAATGCCAAGTTGACAAGAGATGAATTGCAGTGAGATTTCGAAGGGCTATGTAAATAGACAGAACTGTGGCACAGAGCTGAAATGTGGGCAACTGTAATGGCATGCATTTAAGGAAAATGAAAATAAATTACACTTGGAGGATGATCAGTGGGCTAAGAGGCGTCAGTTACAACCCAAGAAGAGCAACTGCTGGCCACTGATGACTCAAGTTTACAACCTAGTATATTGCTGTAGCCCAACGACCAACAATAAACTGAAGGCTATCAGCTAAGTTATTAAAAATGTTTCCCTCCTAATGTACAAATCTAAAGTAGGTTTCCACCTGGCATTCCATCTTAAAGCTGAACCCTACCCGCTGAAGTGAAGCCAGTATGAGAAACTATATTTACTAAGATAGGAAGAGGCTGAGGAAACCTATACGATTAGAATTCCTTTGTGAAAACTGAGAAAAGTGGTAACCAAGTTCGTAACTTCCTTCTAACCAGGCAAATATAAGGATTAAAGCAAGCATCCTTCTAAAGTATGTGGCAAACTTAGAGAGCTCATTACTCCTGCAGGAGGTATATGCTGAATCTAAAAGTGACTTCTAAACAGGTTTAGATGGTTTCATGGGACATCTATAATAATAAAAGCGTACTAGTATGTGCTAATTAGACCAGATGTCCTTCCGGATGAAGCTGAGGCTGCGAGGGAAGCCCAGGTCCCAGGTGCCAGAGGGAAGAAGGTGCCGGCAGCCGGGGGAAGGAAGGCCGACTCTTGCACAGATTTCGTGCTTTGGGCCTCTAGTATATTCATAATATAGTACTACTGGAAACAAAGGCCATTTGAAGTATACCTGATATTCCGGGGGAGGGAATCCTTGGCTGTCCACCGTCTCTTGCCCTGTTGGCCAGGAAAGAAATCACAATGCAATCTCACCTCTCCCTGGGCTCTCACGTCCACTGGCAGGGCTGACAGAGGGAAAAGCTCAAAGGAAGACGGTGGCAACCACAACGCATAGCATTAGAGAAGCACAAGGTAATTCCCGGCCCGTCTCTGGTCACCACTGCTTTGGGCTGCCTCATGTTCTTAGGACTGTAGAGATAAACACTATTCCGAAAAATCAACTCCGATGAATCAAGTATACAAAAGTAAATAAGGTTAGGAAAGCTGCATGACTTAATCTCCACAAGACTAGGAAGTAATATGAAAAAATTCTCAGCTGTTTAGGTAGATAAGGCAACTATCATCTTGGTAAAGAGTCCATAAGACTTAAATAGGGAAAGGACTGCCTGCAACTGGCATTAAAAACATCTCCTCAGGGTGTGTACACTGAGCAGTTACTGTTGAAATACACTGTGCCAGGTGCTCTAAGTTTTTGAACTCACATTTGCTCCTTTCACTTTCGATTAATACCTTTATAGAACCAAGGAGAGAGAAAACATAATCTGACCTGGAGTCCTGAGAATGTGAATGCAGGATGATGACTCACTGAGATAATACACTCTACATGCCAAAATACTCATTAAACACATTAGATGTTTTCTCAAAAACCTATAGAGTTTTTGGATAGAGCAATTCACAGCTTTCCAGGAACTAATTATTATTCTCTTCCTTTACTTAATGCATGTATTTAAATTTTCCTTAATTTACTGAATACTTACAATGAGCATTACTCTGAATTTAACACTCCAGTTAATCTTGGGAAAAAGATGAGAGTTCACAAGAAGCAAAAATGAAAAGGGAATTTATGATCACTCAGGAAATATGCACATTGTTAATGGAATTCAAAGCAAAGAGATGTTCAATAAGAGTAGCTCTTTCCATTTAATACAGGAGTTAAATTTGAAAAATCAACAGACACTCCACTTATCTAAAACCTAGCCTGTAAGAAAATACTAGAGGCCCAGTGCACGGATTCATGCACTGGTGGGGTCCCTCAGCCTGGCCTGAGCCCTCTCACAATCTGGGACCCCTTGGGGGATGTCGGACTGTGGGGATCAGGCTAAAACCCAAAGTCCAACATTCCCAGAGGGATGTAGTAGTGTGCAAAGGGGCAGACGGATGGGGATAGTACGAGCTCGGGACGCGACATGCCACTCCCGCTCATCCCGGCCCCACTGCACCTGTTGCCACTCGGTAGCACTGCCATGGAGGTGGGAGAGGCTTGGACCGCTGCAGCTGCACTTGCCAGCTGTGAGCCGGGCGTCTGGCACCCATTGGTCAGCTGAGCGGCACTCCTACTATGGGAGCACACTGACCACTAGGGGGCGGCTCCTGTGTTGAGTGTCTGTACCCCTGGTGGTCAGTGCGTATCAATGTCGACCAGACATTCAGTTGCTTAGGCTTTTATATATACAGATTGGTAATCCCGAATGTTGTGGAAGGGTAGGGGGCAGGGCTTGGGGCCTCATTACTTCTAAGCAGGCCTATTGATGTATGTGGATGTATAGTCTTAACAACTAACCATTCAAAGAAAGAAAAAAAGCAAAGAGTCTGTGGGGAAAAGACAGAAGTCAGAGCCTGTTAACTGATGTTAGAAGGGAAAGTGGAATTGGTTCTCATTTTGGAGTCAAAATTTGATCAGGAAACCCAGCATGTCAGGAACAAAACAAAAGGATCATTCAAGCTAAGTAAACAGGGCAATTAAAAAGCCCACATATTTTATTTGACGGGAAAGTGGTCAGCCCTGCTTCTACTCCCACCAAACACCTCGCAGATGGAGGAGCGGACTAATATCTGACTTAATTACCAAGTAATTCTTATCTGGATGCAACCAGAAATCCTCAAACTGGTCCTAGGTTATAAACGAAGAAAGGAAAGAAAAAACTATTTGGGATTCTGGAAATTGGAGCAGGCTCCCAGTGGACAGAGAAGAACAGAAATTATCAAAAGGTAGCAAAAAGAAAGAAAAAATACTAATTAGAAGAGCACAGTGACCAGAGGCTGTGGGCTTTGGGACACACACACACACACACACACACACACACACACACACACACAAACAACCCTAGACATTGGCAGGAGGCAGGAGAATCAGCCATCTGGGAAAAATCATAAAAAAGTCAGGCTAAACCTACAGACCTCAAAGGCTCCAGGGTGCATTCCAGTATTACCAAAGAGTTCAATAACTGGTGTTCTTAATGAGGGTCCTGGTTCATTGAGAAAACTCGCCATACTTTACCAGACCATGTCTGGTAATGACTGTGACATTTTAGAACCATTTGCAATGAAAGCAGTTATAACTGTTTCATTGTTTAAAGGATTAAGCAGATTTAGGCAGAATTCTTCCTTCCTGAACACTAGATAAATTAGTTACTATAAGGAAGGTTGTAGTTTTAAATGTATCAAAGAGTCCCTATTCCTCTTCGTGGGATTTCACCACCACCACCCATTCCAGTCTTTAGCTTAGAAAGGAAAGAATGTGTAGAATTAATTATGGATCTCCAAGAAAATAGCCTGGCGATTTTTACCCCTTACTTTCACATAAATTTACAGGCTTTCCTAAGTGACAGGATAAACCACCGTCTCTGTTACATGAGGACTTACACTTAACAGAGATTAGTAGGCCACACCTCGGGAGAACAGTGCTCCCATTCAGAACGACACACATGAACCAAAGGCAAGGTTCCATGTCAGCCATTTACTTCCATCAAATGCAAGTTAGTCATTTCACTGACGGCTGTGACTCGCCTCCTAACTGCTGGCCCCGAAGACATCAGAAACAGTAAATCACCAAGTGTGTCCCCCATGTTTCTGCACAGTTGGGCCCATGCTCGGCAAACTGCATTTGTTAAGAGCGGAGAAACATTAAACGTGGACGCACACCACAGACACTGCGCTCGTCCGTCCTGCCGCTCTCCACCCGTGAGGAGTTGTGGCATGTTAGCAAGTGAAAACTGGGAGGCATGAAATGTCTTTTACAAGAGCAAGCCGAAATGATAGCAGGCATTTACATTTTATGTGTGGTTTTACAGGGCTGCAGCATGGTTCCTGCTCACAGAACAAAGTGAGCTAATCTGCTTTGCAAGAGACAATGACCTTTTAAAGCAAGCTGGGAGAGGTTTATTCCTTACTTCACAGAAAAAGGCCGATGGGTTCTTTAGCAGTCATCGGGACAAGGTGATTTTGTACGGACTAATTCAGGGGCTCCATTTTCAAGGAGAAGGACACACATTCCTCACATCTTAGAGGACATGGGCGTAGTATTCTGCATGCGTGCAATGAAATTCAGATAATCAATAAACCTTGAACAAGAGATTGAGAGCTAAATACTGTAACTATACGAGAATGGCTGTTGTCTGTCACTAACAATAACCTCCATTTTTTTAAAAATCCCAATTTCATTTTTTAAAAGTCACAGGAAGCGGACATTGGCTGTGTCGATTTCATGTCTTAGTTCTTAGCAGCAATAAGAAATAAACAGGAGCTGGAAGAAACAGAACACGAATTTCAGTGGAGGAAACAACTTAATTCAGCATTTTGCCTGCCCTAGAAGCACCTATCTTTAGCTTCGCTGTATTAAAAAAAAAAACAATGAAGAAATGGATAAAACACACAAAGAACTAATCTAGAACTTAAAAAAAAAAATGGATAGTGCAAGTTGCAACCCACTTCCCATGGAGGCATGTTGGAACACGAGCCTCTGTAAGTCTATACTCCTCACTCTCAGACATATGAAAACAGAGGAAGAATGTCAGGGAGAGGATTGGGACATGCGTGTGAATTCTGTAAACACCCTAGATGAGTCTGTTATTCCCCTGCCCCAGGTCAAAACCACTTATCTATTCAGATCGCAGGAGTCCATCCACTCAGTGACTCACAGTCTCATGTCCCTGGTCGACTAATTTCATGGAGTGCTTCGTTGGGGGATATTCTCATAGGTCCCCGGGCACCAAATGGGTTCAGACTTGGTTCTAAGTCTTTCCCAGTCCAAATGGTCATCTCCTTCCTACTCGCAGGCACCTGCAAACCAGCCACCTAATCATGACAGTGACCTGACCTCGTAGAACTAGATTCTTCATAACTGTTTGCTTTCGCTCAGACGGGGCAGCGGGAAAAGGGACAGCAGCTCTACTGGGAAGAAAGCCATGTGGGACAAATTAGGTGCCGCCGTAAGATTTAAAAGCTGGGGGGAAACAGAGCTAACTGGAGGCAGCTGTTAGGATGTGGTTTCTGTGTTTATATTCTCCTTCCCCCCTAAAGCCTCTTATGGGTATTAGGAAGGAAAGCATGTGTATGACCCAAAGGAGGGGATCAGCTCTCTTGACTGTACATGAGGCTGGAGACCATAACTCAGAATGTTAGAGACAAACGCTACCTGCCAGGAGGATGAGGTAAACTGCTATAAACCTTCGTTTGATAATGGTGTGAAATCCTCTCTCTCTAAATACAGTAGTACAGCAGAAAATTGCAGTTAGCAGACAGCGGGCCTGACAACTAAGAGAAACCCTCTGGGAGCAATAAACCTGCGTTCACTGGAGTTAATTTAAGGCTGACCTACCAATCTGCAAATGGTACATCCTGTTGCTGCTGTGCCCTTTGCACTTCGCCCTCCCCCCGCCCTGCCCTACCCCCATTCCACCTTCAAGCTCTTAGCCTAAGATTTCAATATGGCTCCTTGCCAGTCCCTTTCTCCCTTTTTTTGGGGGTGCAAAAGTGGTTCTGTTGATCCATACATATTTCACGAGGCTTTGACTTCTGGCTTTAACTGATAATTAATGTCACATACTATTAAAAATAACACAGAGAACGGATTGTTCTCGCAAGATCCTCCCGGTCCCCTGCCTGCCTGACCTCTCTTCCCTTCAATATTGTCCTCAATAACGGGCTTTCTTCCCTCCTTGTAAAGCCAATACGGAGGACGGAGGGGAAGCGGGGGAGAGGAAGCACCGCTGTTTCTCTTGGCACGGAATGAAATGGTTTTCTAGGGGACGGGGTATCACTCCCATTTTAATAAAACTCCTGTTTCCGAAAGAATATCACTCAGGTCACTTCAAGGTGAGAAGGTGATCCAAACCAGAGACCAGAGCAGGAGACTACACTTGTGAATAGTAAACAACAGCCCACATGCTGCAAATCAACACAGCAGGGCAAGCAAGCCCTCTCTACCCACTGCTCCAGCTCCTCAAATACAGCAAATGTACCACTGCCATGTGCTCAGAAAAATAGCTGTTGCAAATACCTAACACACTGAAGCCACAGTTTACTTAGCTTTTTTTTTTTAATTCCACTGACTTCCCTAAACTCTGGTACTGCCACTTGTAACAAAATAAACATCCATCAAAGTTGACTTGCGCTGGCTCATATGATTTACTTATTATCTCAAGCTTTAATACAGAATAAAGAACAGACTAGAATAGGATTGATG
>NW_006284238.1:1719893-1724846 GCF_000327345.1 Myotis davidii
AATATAACTATATTTATATTAGATACAAATTTGAAACAAAACCATATATATATGTATATATATATATATAGAGAGAGAGAGAGAGAGAGAATCATCCTGTCATTAGCCTTGAATTTGAAGCTAATTTTAAGATGCTAAAATTTCCCTCTTCAGTGAAAGCCAATAGTAAAAGAATTCTCCACAAGTTCAAATGAAAACATTTATGAGCCACCTACTATGATAATAATGTACTTCAGCACATTAGGCTAAAACACGGGAGAGGTTGGTGGTCTTCCACCCTCAGGACAGAAGCAGACGCAGACACTTAAATAAAACGGCGAGTGCCCTAACCCACTACCTTCTGAGGACGGCACTGCACTCATTTCTTCTCCATCTCCAAACATGAGCAATAGAGTTTGAGTCCAGTTAATCAATATCTTAGAAAAACTTTTAAGACAATACTGCCTATTTTATTTTCTGGCCATTTAATGTACAAACTTTTAAAACTAATGGCTTTTTTCCCCATGGATGTCAGGGTTTACTAACCTCAAGTGCTAACAATAAAAAATAATCTGGTGCTACATTTAAATCAATACTCATCATGACAGAGACTGTGATATCGGGTAGCTGAACGTGCATCTTCCAGCTGGAAATTCGAAGTTTGTCTTCTTTTTCTTCTTTGCCTCTCAACAAAGTTTGGGGGTGGGACCACAGGAGAGGATAAAGTAAGACACAAATCTTCAGGGTCAAAAAGGGCCTCACTTTGCTTACCATGCTTGGCCCACATCTAAAAAAAAAAAAAAAAAACACAAGACCTGGACCAGACAAACCTGCTACATCCCTCAACGTTTCCTTGTCTCCTTAACACTCTTCCCTCCAAGCCTCCCAAAGCCACCACCTTCACAATAAATGCAGACAAGCGGTCTGAGCTGGACAGTCCCAGACACCTATCCATCTGCTCACGAATTTCACTGAGTTTTTAAAATTCAGCACCAGAAGGAAAATGGCGTTCAGCAACACCAAGAGGAACGCAGACCCAGTTCCCGTCTGAAGAGCGCTGGCAATGCCCACGTCACTGCTGCTGAAGCTGGAGTCGTCCTTGTAACATAGAAGAGTGCGGAAGCAAGAGCCTCAAAACCTACATGACTCCAGCCAGCCTCTGGGTGTCTTGTTTGCCACTCAGAATGCGTGCTTCTCAGTTCAGTCCCCAAATGGCTCGGCATTTCCTGACCCATCTGTGATCCACTTGTACCCGCTCCTGAGCTGTGCTAGGAGACTTGATCTAGCCATCGATGGAACAAAACAAAGCCAGTCTCTCATGCTGTGGCCCACTGCCTCATGCGCGCTTTAAAATGGGAAGCCTCATTCACCAGAGAAACACACTGCCTGAACCCTGGGCTTCCCTCTTGCTCATGCAGACACACTTTCAAATGTGATGTCTCATGCAGCCGGGTCTTGCTGCCTGACTATTTCAGCTGAAAATGCGCTTTGCAAAATGTTCCCTTTGTGCCATGCGTGTCGTGGTGTCAGCAGGGTCCCGGGTTCCGGAGAAGGGGCTCCCTGGAGAGGGAGGCTCAGAGGCCCAGGTGGCCTGTCGGCACACACAAAGCATGACCCAGCTCTCCCCAGAGGAGCGGGAAGGAAGGCGGCTGCAACCTGCTGGGAGAGGCACAGCCCCCACTCCACAGAGGGCTCACCCCCACCAAGCGGCAGCAGAGCCTGCGGGGCCACCGCCTTCGTCCCGTGTCCACATGGCGCTGAGGATGGCTACTCCGGCCTCGGCTGATTCAGACGCTGAACCAAGACTTCAGTCTCTGTGAGCGTCCAAATACCCACCCGGCGGAACTCTACTCCGGGAGGAAGGGCTCTAAAATGGAGGCTTTTAAAATGAACCCTACATAGTGCTTTCTAGTTGCAATCCGCTCCGCACAGGGCTCTACAGAACACCCTGGTCTTCTTCGCACCCTAGTCCTGAGCCGTGTATCTCTTCTCGTGACACACGGATTTTCTATATTCCAGACACATCTGTATGCAGCTACGGTGATTTATAAAAGAAAGAAAGCTCAAATAATCAAGGGGCTGTTAAATTAAGTAAGAAGGAAATTGGAAGGAGACCAACTAAAATTACACAGTGTAATTAAAAGGGTGTCCTCTCTCAGTCTCTAATTGGTTGGTACCGTTTATGACTGTGTACGGTTTTTACGCCAGCATTCAATATCACACAGAGAAACAAAAACAATGAAAATTTACTATCAATAATTTCCGTTCATTGAAACAAAGACTGAAATCTATCATGGCAAAAATTGCCTATAAAGCTGGTCATTAAAACTGTCAGCCCTGCCAGTCCAGGCTGCCCCCCTCCCATCTTCCGGGGGCCTCCTTTGATCTTCCTTCCCTGGTTATGCACATCACTGGCAGAAGTAGCAGGATCCACGTCAAAATTAGAAAAATAATTCCTGGGCAGAAGAGGGCTTGACATGCAGCCAGCACCCTAGATGCTGATCCATGGAGAGCGGGGGAGCAGGCTCAACCCGGAGCCAGCCCGCCACTCAGACACCTCACCCTGTGCCCACCATCAACAGCCTTAGGCAGAGAGAAAGGCTTCGTGTTCGGATTATTTCTCCCCCAAATGACCTGCTTCCCAAGACCACAGGCCTCCAAATGTACAGCCTTCTGCCTCCCACCCTCGCGCTCGCTCCCCGCACCGCTGGGCCCCGCCGGCCGCCGCCGATTAAAATAAGATGACCGAGTGGTGCCTCATGAAAAGTCGCGATAACAAATCCAATTTACGATTCTCTAAAGGGACAAAACCAAAAAGTGGAAGAGTCTGAATAAGTGAAAAATTGTATTATCGTTTAATTTTATTCATCAACAAGATCACCTCTCATTTAAGAAGCGGGGCTAGATAGCTGTGTTCAATGGGGATGGGAGGGGGTTGGCAGGGCAGGGGTGGGAGGGAATCCCACCTGTCCTTCAAAGTACAACCCTGCGTTAAATTCCCTTCTATTATTCCCGTCCTTAAAATAGTCAGAGAGCAAGATGTTCAAAGGAACACAAAGGAGCATAGAGGAGCTGTCGTCTTTCAAAGGGCCAGAGCAGCGAGTCGAAGGTATTCAGGTCACAGAGAAATTACCCTTCTTTATGCATCTATAAAGAATTCAGAGTTTTCCATTTTTATTAGCATTATTATAATATTGAAGGTTTTCAGGCATATCATGAGGGGAGCACTTACAGAGAGACGCTGAGCAGGCTGGCCGCACACAGCACCCACCCGCCTCCTGTATGAGGTGCCAGTGGCTGACAGACATTTTGAGAAGCCTGATAAACACATTCCACGTCAATGGCAAGATCTTGTTAATCTCTATCTACACACGGCCAAACACTTTCTGTGCAAAAGCCAATGGCCAGTTATTCCTGTCAACTACTAAGGAACAACAGGACGCCTCGTCCTTAGGAAGGCAGACTCTTTGGGGCCACCCTACTTTCATAGAATTCTCACACTGTCATTGAGTCGGCACAAAAAGGGCCTCTCTCTCTCTCTCTCTCTCTCTCTCTCTCTCTCTCTCTTAATCCTTTCTTAAATTTTGCTATTGAAAAACTAAAATTATCTTGTGATGCTTTTTTTTCAACTCAGATCGTGTCAAAGTCCGGTGTTTCTGATATAAATTCCATGATCGTTGAAGATAATTAATACAGACAGTCGTGTCACCAACTGCTCATTGAACTCACATCTTTCCTGCCTTTTCCCTGGCACTTTCCATGGCAGCCCTGGTCCTTCCGGAGCAGCACCGAGACACGGGCATGTATTCAAAAGTGGAAGACCAACAAGGTTCTACAGAAAGCAGAGAATATTCTAGCAAGGCGGATTCTGATGACTGCTATTTCAGTGTTATTCCTGCGGAGCCTCGTGTGCCAAGAATACCACTGGCGCTGTTCATGATGACTCAATGGAGAATCAGGAGACCTGGGCACTTAACGATGCGCCTCTTCCCGATGATACTCTGTCTCCACTCATTTCCATCCTCATAGAAACATGAAAGTGGGGCAGTGACAGCTAGGAAGCCCAGCATGAACTGCCTGGCAGAATTCTGCCTAGCAACACAGCTTTATCACTCCACCACACGTAGGAAGCCAGAGTCCATGGACAAAAATAGTGACATTAAAACCAAGCTGGAAATGCCATAGTTTAAGGAAAAGCTCCACAATGCATATCGCACAAGAAAGACTATTTAGTTTTATATTGAATCGCTAAGTACAAATGAAATGTTAGTAGATATTTTAACCCACAATGAATCAAATACTGTGTCAGCATATACTTTTCTGCTATGTAAAAGCATGCACCATGTACAGAAACCCATGTTTGTAAAAATTCCATAGAAGACAAAATAAAATGAATTGCTCAGGTCTTGACTTAACTTTGCCCTTGATATGGGAAAAGGAGGCTAAGGTTATGTCGATGATCATTCAAATTTGGTATGTAAATATGTTAGGTTTTCTTTATTCTACCTCATTGATAGGCACATATATCCAGAAGGTTATTTCTTTTAGTGTTTTTTTTTTCTTTAAGGATTCTAGGTTCTAATTTGCAAACATGTGAATATGATAGGACACAGCTATGAGCTTACAATTCTTTTTTTCTGCAAGGATATGGGTTTGTGCTGCTGTAGTCACACTGATCTTCCCATTGGTTCCAATGGTAAATATTGGTGAGCTAGCAGGCAGGGCTGGGGAGGGCATTTTTAGTCTTAGAAGGGAATTAAACTAGCCAGTCCGATTCAGCCAGAAGCCACATCCTTGACCTGATTAATAACAAAAAGCACTTTAGCAGCAACCAAGGAATGAATGACTGTGCCAGGAGTAGTTATTTCAAATCACGTTCTCTGCTAGATTTCATGTCAAGAAAAGGAATAGGTATCCACTTTTCTTAGAAGGTAAAGGATTTTAACATAAAATTTACATTTCTTACATATCATC
>NW_006284238.1:1724882-1735891 GCF_000327345.1 Myotis davidii
CTTCTAGCTGTTTTTGTTATGTTATATGTAACAAACACCTGCATGGAAATCATTTCAGGTTATTAGATTATAGCTGTATTTCTCCTATTCATTTCTGATGGTTCTTAGGAAGTAAATTTTACTGATAAATATGAAAGTTGATTAATTACAACTTCTATGAAATTTATGAGTTGTTCTATAATAATGTAATGAAATTGTTCAGAATCAGGAAAATATACAAATCATTGAGAAATGTCTAGGAAGACCATCTTATTACAGATTCTGGATTCTTACAAACAGGAATGCTTGTGCAACCATCAATAGCCCAAGCAAGCAACACACTGGCCAAGAAAGTAAAAATTCTCTTTTCAAAATGTAGTTGATCCTTGAACAACATGGGTTTGAACTGCATGAGTCCACTTAACATGTGAATTATTTCCAATAAATACATATAGTACTGTAAATGTATTTTCTCTTCCTTATGATTTTCTTTAATAACATTTCTTTTCTCTAGCTTACTTTATTGTAAAAATGCAGTATATAATACATATAACATACAAAATAACTGTTGGCTTTTTTTGTTACAATAAGGCTTCCAGTCAACAGTAGGGTATTAGTTAGATTGGGGGAGGAGGGTGGAATCAAAAATTATACCTGGATTTTTGACTGCTCAAGGGTGTCATTACTCTTAACCCCCACATTATTATTCAATGATCAACTGTAGAATTAAAAATATAGTTTAAAATAATATAAGCTCATCCAAAGTATCTGCATTGGTTGGACCCTAAACCTACTTGGTAACTGTTCAGACCCATGCAGAATTAGTATTAAAAATGTATCATGGAGAACATACTCTTTGTTCAGTCAGAACACAGACGCAAAAAGAAGCACTCATGGCCGTGCAGTGAAGATCTGAACGGAGCTGTGAGCAGCGCTCCAACATAAAGCCCTGGTTGTGATATTCTGCCAGTCACTTTATTAATACAGGGGAAGCCTACTAATGAACTGCTGAGAACGGAAGACAGCCACTACAAGAATACATTTTGTGTTTACCAGACTGTAAAATCTGCAGTAAGATCCCAGAATCCTCTTAGATGACTTAAAAGTTAAAGAAAATAACCTTCTAGACACACAAACTTGGTAGCAAACTGGGAGTACAAGAAACCGTTTCCAAATAAAATTTCTGACTTATTGCTTTGGCAAAAGCCACAAAACCTGCTTCATCTTCTACAAACAGTGATAAAGTAACACAAACAACTAAAGATAATTTCCTAAAAGACTTTAACCATTTTCTTCTGCAATAAAAAAAGGAGAGATGAAAGCAAGCCTTGGGAAAAGCTGTGATTTTGTTCTTTTTATTAACTGAGCAATCTCATCTTGAATTATATCACTAAGTTTATTTGCTAGTTACTCATTTCTAAGAGTCTCCCACTAATAAAAATAAAATCTCAAGTGTTTTATAAAAGTAACGGGCCTGGAAAAATTGCTGAGGGTGGTTTTTAATATCATATAAGTTTCTTTTATTTTCATGCCTTTGGGGTTGCAGAAATGACATACAAGTTATTAACGATAATGTGGCCAGTATAATTACTACTACCAAATTAAAATAAATATAATCTTCAACATGTTTCAAGTTTCCTAAAAATTAGGAAGAAAACACTGAAAATCCGGTATGGACTGGTGATTGGATGGCACAGCATGACCCTAGCTACATGAACTTCTGTTCTCTCTCCGTTTCTTTCTGACAGATCACGCTTCTACAGTGAAATAAATTAAAAACAATTTCCAACTGATTGATAGCTTTTAAACACAGTGCACCTTGAAGGAAATCATTTGCATAAAGTATTTCAAGAGTTACTTGCTAAGTTAAAAATCAAAGTAATGACCCCAATAAGAGATTCCTGAATCACTAAGTAATTTCAAAGAAATGAAAAGAGAATGAAAGGCATTTTTCTCACTGGATGATAAGACTCCTGATTAAATCTTCTTCTGACACTAACTCGGGCCTTGTAGTAATAACAACTCTTCATTTCAATGAAGGTCATCAGGAAGGGAATGATTATCGAATAAACCCAATCAGAAAAGACCTCAACATTTTTCAGGACCTCCAATTCCTTAGGATTTCTAGGCATTCTGATTGACAGTCTTGTAAAACATAAGGGTAATTAAACTGACACGAAAAATCACTACGCTGCATAACTCCCAAAAGCAGTTTATCTAACCTTTTGATCCTTAGAGAACTCATTGTCGTCCTAGCACCTGTTCCTAGTCACCATCCAATGACCTTCATAAAAAGATTAACACCCAACTATCACACCCTGTATAGTTACACACATAATCCACATCCCCCACAGTAGCACTGCTGTGTTAATTACACAGATAATGCTTCATGCTGGGACTGGCTCATAGCCACTTCAGTCTCCTCCCTAGGCAGGAGATGGGACCGGGCCTTCTAGAAGGAACAGTTGTGATGTTGAGATAAAATAAAAGGTTTATTTTAAACCATGAAGCACTGACTACGTAATACACTAACTTGGTGTTGACAGTGTTTAAATTTAAAGGGGTTTAATAAAATCAGGTGATGTTTTAAGGAATCTCAAATCATACACAAATTATTAGCTAATATAAAATCTTCAATTATTTTTAAACTGCCCCTGAAATATACTGATAAAAAATAAGCTGCTCATATGTGGAAACACTTAGCTTTCACTGGCTTTCCCCTGGATAGAAAGGTGTTCGGCCCATTGAGCACGTGTCCACGTGTAATTCTGCCTTGTTCCAATGGCAACACACAACAATCTTTGAGTACCTGCAACTGACCCCAGCTAAGGCTCTTTTCTCTAGCTTTTGCCAAAGCCACGCAGATAGATTTACATGAATTCCTATAAGATTCCTGACTGCGTAAATAACTTCCTCTCTCAAAAATCCAGAAGCTACTTTTGAATATTTGGGTGATATTAAAGAAAGGCAAAACTCTCAGTAAGGCAATCAACCAACCTTATTAGGAAGTTAAACATCATGAACGATATATTTAAATGCTCAAACGATTCCTTCACTTTTTTAAAGTGGTACCAAAAAAAAAGTATCATATGTGAAGAGACAGCTCCATGTTTATTTCTGGTTTCTACTTCCACATGGATTTTACTTCGCTTGTTCTATTTTGAATGGAAAGAAATTATTTAGGAACCACCGTGTTTTGATGTTCAAAAATACCTATGTGAACCGCCAAAAGAAAAGCAGGTATCCACTAGATATTCATGCAAAAAGCACTGAAAGAAATGGCCAAGTCCTGCTTCTAAAATAAATGACCACTAACCTCTTTTTCTTCCATCTTTTTTTTTTAATCTTTAAAATGACATGGAAATCTGAGGTTTTAAGGGGCACCTGTCTGGCTTGTCAGGCTAGAGTGGCATATTAACTACACTCCTGTGGCACCACTGGAGCCTCCGTTTTTATCATTTTGGTATCCTCTCCAGGGTTTCAATCTTTTCTCTCAGAGCTCAATCATACTGTGTGATTCTCTGTTCCCTTATGAGGACGCAAGAGAATTTCTATTTTAAAGTACATTTGGGAGGAGGGGGTGCCAGGCACTACTGATTGAGAAGGCATTCCATGATGATTCCTATTTTCAGTGAAAAGGCGCACTTACAGATTTGGATTTAACACCTCTGCCTTTGCAGTCAGGCAGTCATTTAGCTGGAGTCAATCAAGCGTGTGATTAGAAATAATAACTCGCAAGCAATGAATTCAAAAAGATTAGATCTTTGCCGAAATGCACAAGTACAGCATCCCATTATGCGTCTTTTCCTCTCTGGTTTCTACACAGCAGACCCAACACAACAACAACCAAACCAGTTCTCTTGAACATTAACCACTGGCTTCACTTAAACTCGGACTAATAACTCTTCTATCCCAGGATCAGAGACTCACTCAGTCAGCTGGAGATCGAATCAGCAAAAGTAGGGTGTCTCATCTTTTCTCCCCAGCTCCCAGTTATGCAAAAGCTGTGTTTTATACTGAATACATCAGAAACTAGACACACCTTTTCTTACAGTACTTACATAGAATGAGAAAGATATACAGATAGAGCATGATTAAAGCCCAAAGGTGGTTCGTATCCAAACCAATGAGGAATCATTTTCCATTTTTAAATTCTTCTTCTTCAAATGATATGTCACTGCAGGATCTAGTATTTTATTTAAGGGGTTAGAGAGGTAATTAGAAAAAATATGTTTGGGTTTAATACGTATTATATTAAAACCAGTAACCACAATTCAATTAAACCTTTCCATGTAGCACCTTAGATCAAGTCAAAAGGACTTAATTTCATCCAAAAAGTTTGGAGAATTAAAGTGAATCAGAAAATTTTATATTGTGTAGTGCTTTATCTTTAATCAGAGAGCATATAATTCATAGTCAACAGTGCTAATAATGGGTAGAATAATTCTAAAGGGAAAAGGATTGACAAAAATGATGAATATTGTGCCTTAGAATATAATATAGAGGGGACGGTTTGATTTGCCTTCCCAGCTATGCTTAGTTTAGGCAGTTCTATCACAGCGTACACTGATGACATTCATATAATTCATATAAATGAGGATAGCAGAGAGCAGCCTGGGAATTGACAAATTTCTGCAGATAATTCCCAAAATGCAATAAACCACAGGTGGGTAATTGGGAGCTAATGCAGGGTAGGAGAGATATATGAATAAGGTCCACAAACACGCTCTTAAAAATAAAAAATAAAAAGCTCCAGAGCTTAATTTTTTAAAGGAAGAAAGAAAAGATTCATATTTCTGTTTCAAATAGAAAGTATTTTGCCAATTAAGAAATACCTGAACATTGTAAACGGTTAGTTCAACTAACTGTTTAAAGCAGTGGTTCTCAACCTTCTGGCCCTTTAAACACAGTTCCTCATGTTGTGACCCAACCATAAAATTATTTTCGTTGCTACCTCATAACTGTAATGTTGCTACTGTTATGAATCGTAATGTAAATATCTGATATGCAGGATGGTCTTAGGCGACCCCTGCGAAAGGGTTGTTCGACCGCCAAAGGGGTCGCGACCCACAGGTTGAGAACCGCTGGAAGGCTTCTTTACATAGAGGTCCACTATATTCATTACCAGTTGTGGTCTTAGAATATGCCAGTAAGAAAACTTTGAGGAGCAAATCCTTTGTTTTAACTGATTTTAGAGAGAGAGTAAGGAAAAGAGATAGAAACATGGATTAGCTGCCTCTTACACACCCCCTATTGGGGATCAAGCCAGCAACCCAGACATGTGCCCTGACCAGGAATCAAACCAGTGATCTCTTGTTGCATGGGATGATGGTCAACTACTGAGCCACACTGGCCAGGGCAGAAGCCAAATCTTTTTATTAAACAATCAAAATTCATAATTTAAAAAAATCAAAACATGAACTTGGACAAGTTTGGGTATTTTCTATTGACTATTTTTCTGCATCTATAAAGACAATAAGAAACATTTTCCCTTTATTCTGTTAATAGGGTGATTTATTAACAGAAATCCATGTGTTCTTGAAATGTCACAAGTTGTCCATGACACTGTGTGTGTGTTTGTGCACGTAAGGGTATAAACTCATTTTGCTAATGTTTTATGTTGGATTTTGCATTTTTGTTAAGGTAGCAGACTCACCTCAACTGGTCTCTTTCTTAATCTTTTAAAATGTATTTTTCAATTACAGTTGTCATATAATATTACATTAGTTTCACGACATAGTGATTAGACATTTATATAGCTTACAAAGTGATCACCCTGATAAGTCTGGTAAAGTTGGGTATTTTTTACTACATTTGAAAATAGCCAGACCTAATTTTTTTATTTTCTTCCAGGAGACCTTTAGGGGATCAATTTCCCCTTTGCATGATCTTAATTTCCAAGGGCAGAAGGCATATCAGTGGTCTTGTGGAGGAAATACTGACCCTACGCTTAACTGACTTATGGAAGGATCACCAAGAGCCAAATCTTAAATGCTGCTGCACACTGCATCTCTCCAGCATTAACCCTGGAAAAGTTTGCCCTGACTCAGCTGGTACCATTACTTCCTATCTACTTTGCCTTTATATTTCAATCCATTAAAAAGGGCCTCTCTATAGATTAGATTAGATTAGATAGATAGATAGATAGATAGATAGATAGATAGATAGATAGATGGATGGATCTCCCCCCTCTCCGTCTCTCTCTCACACACACACACACACATCCCCCCCTCCGTCTCTCTCTCTCTCACACACACACACACACACGTGTAGTAGAAAATGGAACAGGAGCAGGGTTCCCTATTGCTTCAATAATTCAGGTCAGGGTTCCATCAATAATTCAGGTCAGGGTTCCATTCCAGAAATATTCATTCAGTATCAACCAGATGCTGGTCACAGTGCCAGAAACTGGGAGAGATGTTAAAATCAAGAAAACAGATTTCTGCTTTGACAAATTTACCCCCTAATCAGAGAAGCCAGTAGAGTCACCTCTAGCACCACCACCCCCATGCTCACAACTTGCCAGCTATCAGCAACTTTAGACTTTTCAATAACAAGAGGAAAAGGAAGTAAAAGAGAAAGGAAAAAAATTTCATGCTGAGAAGCAAGTTTGTCCAGAAGAGTTTGCATTTGTTCAAAAGTGAAGAAGAATTTAAGGCCACTATTAAAATAAATAGCATTCTTCTTTTCTACCTTCTACTGGGAGAACCATAAGATATATAATACAAGATGTGCATTGAAGTGCTCCTCTGGGGCCACTGTAAAATTCAAATGGAAGTAAAAACAAAATTCAATATAATCTTTTGCCATACAGAAAGGCATCCACTTAAATGAACCTATTCAATATTTAGGTTAAAAATCATGCATTTTGCTCTGGCTGGTGTGGCTCAGTGGTTGAGCTGCATCCAAAGTGCATCCCTGTGTACCAAGGATCCCTGGTCCAATCTTCAGACAGGGCACATGCCTGGGTTGCCAGGTCGATCCCCAGTATGGGAGGCAGCTGATCGATGTTTTTCTCACATCCATCTCTCTCTCTCTCTCTCTCTCTCTCTCTCTCTCAAATCAATTTTAAGAAAATTGTTTTAGAAATCATGCATTTCAAGAAACAAACAAAAAAGATACCCCCGGCACACTATCTACAATCCTTCATTACTCATTCAACAAAGATTTGCTGAGCTCCTACTATGTGCCAAGACATTCTGGGCACAATATCTTTATATGAATGATTAGCATGCAATCCAAAGATTTCATATTCAGTCCTGCCAGCAATTCTCCTCTATCTCTGTTGAACAAGTAAGGCCATAGAAAGAAAAATTGAAGCTTTTGATGCTAATTCAATAACAAGATTTAATGCATTTTTGTTACTTTATGTTGTTAAGAAATGTGTGAGCATGAAATTCATTTTAAACAAAATTCATTATATGAACGTGACATTTTCATGCATTGTTGTTTTTTCCTCTATTTCCAAACACTAATTGACAGCACTTGAAAACAGTGATTCAGCTTCTGCATGTCACAGGATTCCCAGGGACTGTAGATTCCTCGGGCCAGCAGACTGACAAATCAAAAGATAAGAAGTCCCTCTCAGCTTGAATCAACTGAAATGTGTCAGAAAATACATTTGGCATAATCTTCAGAAATGTCAGGTTTGGCGATGACAGGAGAGGCACAGTTTTCCTGACAGTTTTAGCACACCAAAGTTTCAGGGTGCAAGTTAGAATGAAGAGGGGAAAACCTACTTTTGTCTGCTATTTTGGAGAAAACTACTACATGCAACTAGAGAAAGTGTCTGACATGCCCCCGGAGTCTTTGACAAAAACATTATAAAATGCCTAACTGCCTAATTAATGAAACACACTTGGAAAATGTCCACTAAGATTAAAAGGGTTAAGGGATCTTTTATTATCTCTGCTTTGGAAAACCATCCTGCTCAATCCTCAAGGGATGCGCCCAGCTTCACTCTTCTTCATATTCCCAATGTGCCTTGCACCATTTGGGTACTTTTATAAATGTGTGTCCAATGAATGAATGAACCAATACCATCAATTGGAAATGTCAAGACATCAAAGCTTAGCTGAATATGTTACATGATTCGCTTCTATTGGACCCTGCATGTCATCTATCAGCCTTGACAAGTTAAAAAAAAAAATTTAAAAATCAACATAAATTAGCAGACAAGTAGGCCAATTCTAATCTATCTTGTTATTCCTTTCTGAATTCAACAGAAGCTGTACTTTTCTGTATCTTTCATCACCGCCACCATCCCTTCTACACCAAGAGCACACTCACATAATCATATTCAACAAATTGTGGCTAAAAGAAGAAACAGCTTAATCAGGGCTCCAAGAGCCACTACACAGAGCCAAAAGCCATGATTCTACCTCTGGCTACAGAACTCTGACTCCTCCAATTTCCCATTTGTAAATAGATCTCCAAAAGAACTCAGCCCGAGGGCACTGAATGCTGTGGATCTCTGCAGGAGCACTGTACTCTGGCAATCGCAAACCCCAGTGAGCCTCTCAGACAGGGCCTTATTCAGACACATTCCCTCCAAGTAATCTGACAACTGCAGCACTGTCAACCTTCATCTGATTTTCATTTATAAGTGAAGTTGCACGAATCTGCAACAATAAAGAATATTGACAAAATCTTTGTTAACACTTGGCATCTCTCATTTTTTAAAATAGAAAAACAAGATCCCCATTCAGGCAACTCCTAATTGTGCTGGCCACGTTTCATTTACTTTCACCACCAATTCAGCAGCAATCTGTCAATATTTGTGCATTAAATTGTAAATTACCAAATACTCCAAATTACTTATTTCAAACTGATCATGCATGTACATATTTATGAATGTTATGTGCTGAAAGGAAGTTACAAATCATCTCTTCGTTCCCTAAGTCTATACATACCTTCTCCCAAGTGAGAGATGGACCAAGTCAATTAAAAGAGATACTTAGAAAACAGTTTTCTGACTTGACATGGGTTCTGTATGTTCAGCCTGCTTCACAACCTTTTTCCTTTTCAAAGGAGCAGAGTCAAACGTAAATTTTCATGATACTTGGTAAATGTAACAATGTAATATGAGACATGACTGCAAAAGACTATTATTCCACCATTTCCCAAGAGTTAGTCATTTCAGGACATGTATTCTTCATTAAGATTTACTGGACATGAACTATGCCCGCTACCAGGGAAAAACAGACCAGGAAGTGCCTTCTATTAACTCACCAAAAAAATAAAAAGCAAACAGCTATAAAATAATTAGTATAGTTGTAGAGCTTTGTGTGTAAAATGTTAGGTGCATGGAAGCAGGATAACTAATGCAGCCTCTGAAAATTAAAGAATGAACAGGAACCAACAGGTGGAGAAGATGGGTACAAATAAGCCAGATCTGGATCACGATGTGTGAAAGGGGTGAGAAAGTATGGAACTTGAAGGGGAGGGAAAGTGACACGGTATGTCTAGAATATAGTGGGTGGGAGGTAGTGGTAACTATTAATATGAGAAGGTGGGGCTAGAGGAGTTCTTTCTACTAGAAAATTAGGAGCAATTAAAGATTTTTAGTTAAGAAAAAAAAAAAAACAGCCCTAACCGGTTTGGCTCAGTGGATAGAGCATCGGCCTGTGGACTGAAGGGTCCCAGGTTCGATTCCTGTCAAGGGCATGTACCTGGGTTGTGGACACATCCCCAGTAAGGGATGTGCAAGAGGCAGCTGATCGATGTTTCTATCTCATCGATGTTTCTAACTCTCTATCCTTCTCCCTTCCTCTCTGTAAAAAATCAATAAAAAAGGAAAAGAAAAAAACATATGATCAGATTCATGTTTTTGAAAGGTAACAAGATAGGTTACTTTCTGCCAGAATGGCCTGGCAGAAGATAACTTTAGCAGAAAAACCTGGCAGAAAATGGGTTGGGAAACAGAAGAACAGAGAAACATTAAGAAGTTATCACGAGGGTCCAAGGTTGTGAAATGAGGTTCTGTGCTCAGCCAGCTTCCTCTTCCAGCCCTTGCACCACTGACAAGGGTCCTGGTCCCAGGAAGCAGGGTTGGGCCACTTTCTACCCAGAGGTAATCAGTGCCACATCACACGATTGGCACCTGATTCAAGGGCAAAAATCCCAAAGCCCCAATACTTCCTATTTTAGTCTTGTCCACCAAAGAACCCAACAAAAACAGTATGGCCTGGTCAAGGTCAAATCAACAAAATGTAACAACAGATGATGTGTGGGAGGCCAAGGAGCATAAAGGTTTAGAGAACATATATTTAGAAATTGGCAAGACCTAAACACATCTGGCTGCTGTGCCCCTCTGAGCTGCCTGACCATAATTGTTACTCACCATTCTGTTTTCTTATCCGTTATGGAGGAATGATACCTAGTTCATTGATTTGTTATGAGGATTCAAAAAGGATGACACTAAAAACACCATAACTCTCATTATCATGATTAAATGGGGGATAAGAAAAATGAAGGAGAGGAGAATGTCATAGGCACTATTTTAGTAACTCTGAGTTGATCCTATATAATAAAAAGCTAATAAGCTAATTAGACCGAACAACAGAACAACCGTCCAGATGACCTTCCGGACGAAGCCGGGGCTGCAAGGGCCAGCCGAGGTGGGTGGGGCTGCGAAGGCCAAGTCGCTTGCACAAATTTTGTGCATTGGGCCTCTAGTATTAATATAAAAGAAAAACAAGTTAATGTGACTTTGGTTTTAGATGAGTGGTATTTATTTTTTTAGGAGTGAAGAGAGAGGTGTTAGAGACAAAGGCACTTAGATAGGAGATAGTACCCTCCTACTATACTTGACTTGCTTTTGATTTGAAGTTGAATACATCCCTGTAACTCCCCAATTTTTAACTGAATGCATAGCTGCCTAAAAAAGAAGAAAAGACACACGTTCATTTTATAGCCTAGTGCCCCCTTGCAGCTAGGTGACTAAGTAATGTGTATATATACGGGGGTAGGGGAATGTGCTCATCATTCTTTTTTCTATCCTGGCACCTACAGGGTGAATCTCATGTCTG
>NW_006284238.1:1735928-1736545 GCF_000327345.1 Myotis davidii
CAGCAGTCATGGGAGCCATGAGGGCACAAGGCTGCATCCTAAAAGGTGGCAGAATAGCAGGGTTCTTAACTTGTCTGCAACCCTTGCTTGGCTGCACAGAATCACTAGGAAGCTTTGAAAAAAAATACCCATGCCTCAGCCTCAAATACCCTACCTTAATTGTCCCGGTTGGGACCAGCATGTGTATTTGGATATGAGTAATAAAAGCTTCCTAGACGACCAAAATGTGAAGCTTGAGTTAAAAACCACCTTGTTAGTTACATACATCATTATCAACCCATTATATTACACGCTACCTTGGTCCATCAAGACTTCTGTTAAGATGACATAATATAAAACAATAATACTAGTGCCTTATTAAATACCTCCATTGTGCCACTGTGCTTGCAAACCATTCTACATTTCTTCTGGAACTCCATCCTTTAACCAAACACTCTGGTGTCAATAATATCATTCCCTTTTACTTCCTGGAAAAGGGAGGTGCATTAGGTTTCAGTAATTGACTTAAGAGTCCCACAGGTTAGTATTCCAGCCAGAACTGACTAAATCCAAGGCAGTTCTAACCACAGCACAGTACTGTCTCTCCAGACGTTTGACTTCCTTTCCCTGCTGCTGTG
>NW_006284238.1:1737104-1746888 GCF_000327345.1 Myotis davidii
AATGTCCATTTTTCTTTTCAATACACAAGTGGGAGAGTTCCCTACTTTATCGAACTCACATTCTTAAAATGGAATTTCTTTTGCTTCAAAAATACCTAAAGAGATGAGGCCTGAAACAGGCCTTTATGCAATGGAAGTGGGTTTTACAATAGCATAAACAATGACCCCAATTTTGCCAAGGCATTCATCCTAATATAGTAAGCAAAGGTAGGACAACAATCAATGCTGTAATGAAAAGGGAATGTTAACTTGAAGCTGACAGTGACCACAGACTATGTTAGAGTGACAAGAGTCAGAGTTCAAAGTTTAGCATTCCTACCTGCACAGGAAACACCCTTCACGTTTTCCTTAAAACAACCCAACCATGCAACTTCCATGGTTTTCATTCTTTTGTTGTATCGTAAATCAGTGAATGAGATACAAGACGCCTTAATAAGCCAATTAATTAGGAGTTGTTTATTGCGCAGAGCCCAGAGGGAGGTGTCTCTTCCAAATCTCTGAGCAAGACATACAAGAAGTGTCCCTTATTTATACTTTTTGAGCTCCTTTGTTTGCAGATTTCACAAAGAGCTCTGTGTGGATTATTGTTACAGACAGTTGTAACCTTGAATACATAATAAGTTAGTACTTGGCATAAGAATATGGGAATTACCAGTATTAGTCTATATTAGTCTATTACATTGGATGGCTAGCTTGCAAGGTCAAACAGTTAAGTTTATCCTTTTCTATTATTTGAACTAAAAACAAAGTCATTTTATAGAATGAGAGGTTGTTTTAAAGTGACAGTGTACAATGACAGAGTTTACAGGACGAGGGACTATCTAACAATAGCAGAGTTTCAAACAGCAGTTTTTTTAATACAAGATGGAGGTTGCTATGCTTCACTTTTACTACATACTATATGACTGCAGACTTAATAGAATTCAAAACCTTTAACTCTCAGTGCATTAAGCATAATATACCAGTAGTAATTGTACTGATGCATAATTTTTACTGCCATAATGTAAATCACTTATTTGTTTTAAGCTTAGTTTAAAAGGCTGAGTTTTTTCTTCTCCTTCTAGATATGTGGTCCCGAAGTCCCAGCACAGAAGTCTGTGTTTCTTTGCCAAATTCTGCTTATCTTTTACTAGTTTTGTTGACTAAAAATATTCTCTCTGCAAACTTGAATAACTTGGTGGTGAATTTCTACAGCAGAAAGAGTTTTCCTGTATGAAAGTTAAGATATGGGATTAATTCACATTTAAAAAGCAGTGATTTTGAAAAGGCCCGCCAAAGTCACAAATAACCATAGCTAATTCACTTTAGACTGTTCTTATGCATACGTGACAACATATATGATAGTCCCAGCAAAATATGTGGCTGCCATATGTGAGCCATTGTTTACTTTTAAAACATCCTTTCTGAACAACATTACATAAAGGAAAAAATATGGCTTTCACAAAGATTATATTTTATATATAAACATTCACTTGCCAACCACTTATATAGTCCCAGCCAAACAATTCAAAAGTAATTCTAGTGATTTTTCTTGGATTAATTTTAGTGTTTCCATAAACTCTCTGTGCTTTCATCTAGCAAGCAAAAGGCTGGCCCAGACACAACTCAAAATTCAAACATCTAAACGCCGAGAGTTTATCAATTAACAGAAGAAAAACTCTCACCAAAATAACTTTTGCATTTATGCTGCAGCAACAAATTCTTAAATTCTCCTCAAAGCTAAAAAACAAAGGAGCCCCCCACCCTCCCAGCCAATAACCAAACCAGTTGTTTGATTCAAGTGAGGGAATTTAGTTGGCTGTTTTGACTTCAGGTGACTTAGCTGACATATATGCTCTAACTTGACAGGTGAGGTGTTTTGAGATTGTCTCATGTACATTTGTTTTAACCACCAAGTTAGCATAACGATTATATTCACAATTGGCCGACTTCTTCCGCCATATATGGACAAAGCAAAACCAAGACAAGAGAACAAAGACCATCCTCAAGCAGCATGCCTTCTTGGTCTTTTCCCATCGCTACATCAATTTACATAAACTACGTAACATGTGACCATTCCAAACACTTTGTTCCCATCTAAAATTCCAATTCCTTACTAATTGGTGTCAAGTAAGAATTACCAGATTATTCCAAAGCTAATATTCCATAATAGCAAGCAGGCACAAGTTGAGCCGTCATCCAAAATTAGCTTATTCACTGTAAAAATAAAGATTGAATGTTAAGGTATAAAATTATTCTAAATCCCCAAACACACCAGAACCAATTGCGAAATTAAATGTGACACTTTCCATAATTCAAACTACAGTACTTGATTGTCGTCTTTCTCTTCAGCTACCCCTAAATTAAATTAGTCTTATTGATTATAACTCAGAACTCCCTATCTTGTTACCATGATTTTCAAATTTTAATAAAAAGTACAATTCAGTTGTATATAGTTAAGCTGGGTTTCTTAAATTACAGCATAGGAGATTAAGTATAGGTTTAATGACTATCTCAATATTATAGTTTACAGACACAACAAAGCCAATTTCTTTGCTAGCTTAAAGCAATTGATAAATTCATGCATCACAAACCTATTTTCAGTCTGCCATGATGGATGATCACTCACTATTGAAATAAGATCATCTGAATTGATTAGCAATGTTATTTACCTAAACACTGGCTGCACATGGGTCCTGGAATTAAATAGAGACCCTAGTCCATTTAAAATGTGTTATGGAGTATAAATGATAGCTAATAGCTTTAGTAAAAGGAGAACCACCACATTAAAATTCAAAGATCATTGTGCTAGAAAACAGAAGAGTACTCAGTATATTTTCTATAAATTGACTAGTGAGACCTCTATACTATGGACAACAGCTTTGTTGGACCCAAAGTCCATTTTGGGTGCTCTGTCCCTGTAAAGTATCTTTGATGTAATAATAATTACATAATAAACAGCCTCAAAGAACACATTTATTAAACTTAGTCTGCTGTAGCATTGTTTTCAATGTACTGGGATTTCAATTTTATTTTTATTTTTTTTAACTTAAGAGATAAGCATTTCTTAAGAGCATTTCCTTAGTGGTCATAATTGACAGAGCTCTGAGCTAAGAACTGAAAGGACTGGTAACCCCCAGACCTTCCCTCCCGCCTCCCCAGTCCAAGGCTGTGTCACTAACTAACATCAAGCGTCTGTATTTGTGAACAGTGCTGAGTGCCTCTCTTCATGGCTAATATTACATTTTATACAGCAGCATCAAATATGCTGTAACAATTCCTGTTGCTTTTTTCTGTTAAAGAATAGATATACGCCGAAACCGGTTTGGCTCAGTGGATAGAGCGTCGGCCTGCGGACTCCAGGGTCCCAGGTTCGATTCCAGTCAAGGGCATGTACCTGGGTTGTGGGCACATCCCCAGTAGGAGGTGTGCAGGAGGCAGCTGATCGATGTTTCTAACTCTCTCTCTCCCTTCCCCTCTGTAAAAAAAAACTCAATAAAATATATTTAAAAAAAAAGAATAGATATGTACCTCCTTTCAGTCTCCTTGTCATAACAATATTTGTGATTTTTTTGTATCTTTTGCTTATTTTTTTGTTTATTAACTTCAGTGGAATTAATATAAAAATATTACTAAAGAGGGATATTAGAGTACAGGGATGAATTGATTTCAGCTTTCATCTCTCTTCTTCCCCCAAAATGGAGAAGAAACATTCATTTTCTCCACAGAGATACAATAATAAATGTTAGTGGCCACTTTATCACCTGATGAATTGTCACCAAGGGAATGTTTCACATGCAAATGCCTGTATCAGAGTTGCCTTCTTCCTCAACAGAATGCAAGCCAAGGCTTTACTGAAGAGTGCCTGGTCATTTACATCACACGCCAAAAATAACCGAGGATGCTACTTAAGATGAGAATACATCAGCAGTTGCAGAGCATTAAGCTACTGTTTGTGTGTCACCAGGCACCAATTCTCAACTGTAAATACATTTAAATATACTTAAGTGTAATGTTGCATTTATTAAACCACGTATTTTATATTATGATGAATTTTAATTTCAATTCCACAACAATGTTTACACAAGCTGCAAACATTTGTTTTTACTAGAGGAGAATAAGTCCTATTCATTAGCACTCTCACTGTCAATTTATGAAATACATTTTTATTTTCGCCATTAGAGCTATAGAAAACTAGTTTCAAAATATGTCACTACTCAATGAGAATAAGTTAAAATACAGTGTTAAGATTAAGTAGGCTAGATCTGCAGTAATATATCACTCACATGATAATAAAAATGATGCTTATTAGTTTCTTATGCTGTGGCCATGCATGAAACTAATCATTTCACATATATGAACTCAATGTCATCTGTAAAATAATAGTATGAGGTAGGGACTGTTTCTTCCCTACTTTACAGATAGGAAAAATGATGCACCAAGAATTTGAATTACTTCCCTAAAACTACATAGCTAGTAAGTGGCAGATAATTAGTTCTAGAGCTTACGCTCTAAATTCTATAATAAGCCAGTATGTCATGTTGCTTCTTAAGAAAGCAAATGCTGACTATCACCAGCACCAAGAGTACTTTAATTTTAAAAATAAAGTAATAGGTTTATTAAGTTATGCACGTGGTAGCACTTTACAAAGATCATTTTAGATATAGTCTCAAAAATGTATTAGCACATAAGATGAAACATAAAACAAAAACTAACCAGAATGCTTTGTATAAATTGATTACCTCTTGCTCCATTTTCCAAATCCATTCATTATGAAAACCTGTCACTAGGTCTATATAATAGTACTTCTTTTTGTTTCCTCCTTAGACTACAAGCTGTTCATGGTCTGGAAAAGCAGCTAATCTATACATTATTGAAAATGCCACACCATATTGTACCCAGAGAACCCCTGATAAATACTAAATATTACACTGACAATGAGTAATGGCAACTGAAAACAAAATTACAATGTACCTCAAAGATGAAATATGAACCCAAAATAAAATGGATGTGAGTCCCATTCAAAATGTCCCTTAGTCTTTTGAGGTCTGTGAAAAAGAGAAGTCCTTATTTAGGACAAAGGAAGGTAGTATTTTGAGGTCTAGAAAAGACAATGACATCACTGCTGATTAATATTACAACACCAAAAAACGAATCATATGAGAAAGACATGAGGAAGGATGGAAAAGCCTCAAATATAAGTGTTTTATTTTTTGCATATACAAAAACTAAATGCAAAAGGGCTAGCATATTATCTGAAATGTGGTTTTTAAATATCCTAAATGATTTTCTTAAAATATCATTCATTTCCCCTGGTGGAAGGACTAGGATTAGGAAGGAAGGACATGTTTTCATTCTCTACCTCTGAACTGCTTTCACTGTTTGAAAATTACTTTGTGCATATATTACCTATTATTTTAATAATAAAAATTTAAGTGCCAGTCTGCACTCAGTCAAAGCTTGCAATATTTGACAAATTCTTAGCACTAGTTATGAAAATAATAAATGATTACTGAATAATTCTGCATCTGAAATAACAAGCCAGAGAGAAAAATGCAGAACTATATTTAAATATACACAGTGGGGCAAAAGTAGGCTTACAGTTTTGAGTATGTAAGACAGAGTTTATTTTTATATTATTGTCTATTAATTAGAGTATCATTTCCCATACAAACAACTACAAACCTTCTTTTGCCCCATCCTGTATATATAAGCTCTATAGTTTCCATATGCATGGTATATGCAGATACACATGTATGTATATACATGTTTATATATATATATGTATGTGTACTTATACACATATGCACACATATTTTGACCATAATAAAGCTATAACTATAGACATCCCCAGAGCAAACAATTTTCCTGGACACCAAAAATATTACTAGTTTATATAGAAAACAAGAACAATTCTTCCTACTGAAAGCTGATAGGTCTCTACAGCACAAAATATTTTAACCCTCTTCAATTTAAAAAAAAGTCGACAGTGTTAATGTTTCCCTATAAAAAATAAAGAGAAATAATAAAGTTATCAAAGAGCTTTTTAAGGCTTTCGTTGGGGTCAGATTTCACGAAATAATACATGGATTTGGGTGTTCTGCATTTTTTGACATTTCTTAGGTACCCCTGATTTTCTTCACTGGTCCACAACAGGATGGGCACCAGTTTCCAAAGGAAGAGCAGACCAGCCACTTGAAAGGGAGCCCTGCGCTAGTGCCTCAGGGAGGCCTCCGAGAGGTGCCTTCCTGCCACCGGCCACCAGCACGTGACGGCCACCAGCACGTGGCAAAGAGCAGGTGGTGAGGTGAGGCACAGCCCTAGAGAAACAACTGCTTCTCTCACTCATTCTCATCTCTCCCTTTCTCCCTCCTTAATTCTCCTCTTCTCTCTCCTTTCTTTCTCTTTTCTCAAGGGCCTTGCCTTTTTTTCTATCTTTATTCTACTTTTCTTGTTTGCTCTTCTCTCTTCTCTTGCTCTCCATCTATTCTCTTCCCCATTTTATTTCTTCTCTCCTCTGACATATTTTGCATAGTTGTAAACTGTGACCTTTCACTAAAAAGCTTGGCATACTCACAGGAATACACAAAATTACAACACTTTGGGAAATTCCAGTAGGGAAAAATGTAGGTAACAGTGGATGAGCAAGACCAACATACACTGGATCTTTCATCTCTCTTCACTACCCCTCCACCACTCTCCTGTCAATCATCTACTACTTCCTCATTGTAAGCCCACTATCCTCTACCTCAGTGGTTCTCAACCTGTGGGTCGCGACCCCTTTGGGCGTCATACGACCCTTTCACAGGGATTGCTAAGACCATCGGAGAACAGATATATAATTACATATTGTTTTTGTGATTAATCACTATGCTTTAATTATGTTCAAGTCGTAACAATGAAAATACATCCTGCATATCAGAAATTTACATTAAGATTCATAATAGTAGCAACATTACAGTTATGAAGTAGCAACAAAAATAATGTTATGGTTGGGGGTCCCCACAACATGAGGAGCTGTATTAAAGAGTCGCGGCATTAGAAAGGTTGAGAACCACTGCTCTACCTGCTTGTGCATCCTCCCTCCAGCATCCCTTTCCCCTTTCTCTGATCTTCTCTTCATCTTTATTACTCTAACTGAAGAACAGAATTAACCAAGGGCTCCACAACCTCCCCTTTGAATATGCACAAAATCCCAGCAAACTTTATCCAGAGAACATTTCCTTCTCCCATCCTTTCCTCTCTCCTTAGCAAGCCTATAACAGTCAATGTAGAGGATGTGTCTCAAACACCCTTCTAGGAAGGAAATAACACTGTATGTATCAAATACTTCAATCTACCATAGGAGATCCCTAATATGAAGATAGTCTTTGAAAATATTTTCCTAATCTATTCATGTATCCAAACACATTTTATTTAAGCTAAGTGTTTTAAATATATTTTTATTTATTTCAGAGACGAAGGGAGAGGGAGAGAGAAATATCAATGATGAGAATCTTTGATCTGCTACCTCCACACCCCCAACGAAGGATGGAGCCTGCGGCCCCGGGCATGTGCCCTGACCGGGAATCTAACTGTGGACTCCTGGTTCAGAGGTTGACACTGAACCATTGAGTCACACTGGTCTGGCTAAGCTGAGTTGTAAAATGGTCCTTTCAAAATACGCTGGGCAAGATTACATTTCAGAATTCACCTCAAAGGTCAGTATTTTATGTTTCTTCACATGCACTGAATATGCACGGAACTCATTCTCATTATAAGGGCACGGTAAGCACAGTGCACAGTATGTCCCCTACCTTGCTTTCCAATAACAGCACACAGAGGTGTAAGAAGAAGGAAAGGTCCTTTAATAGTCTAAATTGAGTTCACTTTTTATGGGCACTCCACTTTTTAAAAATGTCTTCCTGCCTTCACTATTTAGACTCACAGCTGGACTGAGTACCTTTCTGAAATGAACTCCTCCCCAAAAAACATTACAAATGTCTTTCCTGACGAATTACATGTAAACTCAAGCGCCGGAACCAGACATGCAATTAGGCCGCAAAACTCTGGTGTGCTGACTCTTTCCACTTTCCCTGCCCCTTTCTGCATGAAGAAGGAAAAATTTCCTGACCAGATGCCAAGTGAGCCCCCCCAGCATCTGTGAGGCGGGCTGCGCGGTGGGCAGCGGCCCTCCCCCGCTGGGCCCCGCCTGCGACCCGCGCCTCCGCGCAGCGCTGCGGCACATTACTTCCGCTTTCCTAACTTTTCCACTTCTGAGCACCATCAATTATGCACTAGAATAACAGAGGCCTGGCAAGGCAGTGTGACATAAAGGCCGATTATGACGATAAATAATTCAGACACGTGCGTGCCGTGTTCCTTTTACCACCGGTAGGAGGCCAGGGGAACGCGATGCCCGTGGAAGATGCAAATGGAACAGAATGACCAGCTTGGCAAAAGCAGACCGTGCACTCAGCGGCCAACCTCCGAGTTCGCTGCCACTGGGAGGAAAGGGGCAGAGTAAATGCACCGTTCACATCAGCACTCACACTTGCACGAACTGATTAAGAATCGCAGAGGCCAAGGCTCCTAACCGCTGATGCCTAATTTTTTCCTAGATGAAGGCCAGGGAGAGCAGGGAACAACATTTCCGAGGTTCAGGCATACCTTCCAGAAAAGGGTAAACAATTACACATGGAAAGAGTTTAAGAGGAAAGACACACTATTCCCATCTGAAGTTACTGAAACTTTAGTGGAACTCAAACTTGGAGATTCTCATACATTCGTGGGGTGACCAGAATATACTTCAGAGCTGGCGGGAGATAACAGATGTGGAGATTGCTGGTCTGATCCCTTTTAAACTACCCGCACCACCTCTCAACTGTGACTCAGAAAAACTCTGCAGGTCTCTTTATTAGTATCCTATTTTTTAAATTGTGATTCAAAAAGTCACAGCTGAGAAGACACTTTTATATGTTCAAATACTCCAAAGAAAGCAGCTATCTTCCCTGCGACGCCCTGGCAAGTTCAAAACTCAGCCACAGTGAGCATCCGAAGGCCAGGACGATGTTGTTCCTCATCCACACTGGCAAACTAAAACTCAAACTGGGTCTTTAATGGAGTGCACACAAACTTAAACAAAAATAAAGACAATTTCAAGTTGAAAAATTCAGATAACTGCTTCAAGTTTATTGATCTCCTTTATAAAGGTAATTCCCAAGGTATAATGTGACATTTCTAGCACTTTAAAATGGTAGACTATGCAGGAGTGAAAGGAGAATAAATAAAACTAGGTACCAGCAGCGATGTTGAGAAATCAAAAGCTGACCTTCAAACATATGAAATTCAGGAGAACAGCAGTTAATTCATGTCAAATGATACTCCACTTCAATTTTGGAATGAGGCACCCATTATCTAGAAATATTCCAAAATTAATCCTCAGTCTACATGAGAGCTAATATTACATTTCTAAATGCAAATTGATGAAAACTCTAGGGGGAAAAACCATTTTGAACTGTGGTTTCCAGAAGGCTTCAGGTTTAGTCATGTCAAATTAAAGGGGAGCAAAGCTTCTTAAAATAACATTCTTCTTAAATAGCATCCATATGATTTAGCAAACTGATATGGCCAAAGTCAATAAATCATGATGCAGAGTTTTTATTTTAATGTATGACTGCTTTTATTTTCGCTTTGCGCCAACTCCTTCTAATTTTTAGCCCGAAGTTGGATGTATATTCTTGACTAGGTAAAACAAGCTACTTCTCATGTAATGGGTTCCTGCTTTTCAATGTCAGCCCACCACCGGTGGGCAAAATCGTCCCCA
>NW_006284238.1:1747351-1754301 GCF_000327345.1 Myotis davidii
GAGCTGTCTTCAGTCAGCAGTATTTGAATCTGTAGATTTTTCACCGCTTCTCAACGTGTAAGTTTTTCTTAACTCCAGGGATTTCATTTGGTGCTGACACATACCCAAGAAGCAATCTCCATGAAACTATCCTTTTAAGGCAAGCATTTTGTGCACGCCTTAATGATGGGTGTTTAGGAGAAATGGTAATTATGATAGATTTTGAGCCTTAGGTAACAGACATCCTCACAGTGAGAGGGTTCACTACATTTAAGACCAAACTCCTCATTAAGAAATGGAGATGTATCAATTCATTTTTGGGCAGACACCCTGACAGTGCAGCCCAGGTTAGTGAGAGCATTCATCCTCATGATGGATGGCCTCACGAGTGAGCCAACGCTCCACAAAGTCATGCTAGTTGCCCAGATTGTGAGCAAATGAAACTCCTCAGGGACAACTGGCTGGAAATATTATTAAAAGCATCAATGCTTTAAATATCATTCCCTTTGTATGACTTTGAATTTGTTTTTGTTTAAATGAGTCATTTAACTGACCACATTAAATACTCTCCATGCTACAACTCTGATTCTGATATCATAGCTTTGACCAAAAGCAGTCCACATGGTCTTAACTAATGTTAGTAATGAAACTACCATGAAAAATACATGTTATATGTATGTGCCCAGCTTTTATGCAAAGATGGCAAACAATTTGATATTTCATGGAGCCCAAAGCACAAAGCATGTTCAAATTCAATAAAAGGAAATGCTTTATCTCATCCTCTGTAGATTAATAATCCAAAACTGTGAGAAACTTCAGAAAGCCATGACAAGTTTTAACTAAAATGGCATGTAATTTTCTTCTGGACACTCAAGCTATTAATACAATGGAAAAATCTGAAATAAAAGTTTTATTTAATTTATGAGTTTACTTTAAGATAGTTGTTTCCAGAAGAGTTGCTGTATCAAATTACATTATTACAGCTAAAATAACTTAGAATATCATATCCAAATTTTATCAAGAAGATAGTCATGTTCTCTAATATGGATGGCCATAAACCACGTATTTTGCATAAGACCGCTTTTAAAAGCTAAGCTCTCGGACGGCTCTAAAGGGGAAAGGGTGAAAGAAACATGGGCAAACACAAGCCCATAAGAACCAGCTGTGGAAGCTAGAAGGCTCTGGCAGAGGAGTGGGCATGATGGCACTGATACTAGGCAGTAATCTGTAAACCATCGGAAAAGAGCATGAAAAGTATTTAGCATTTTATAAATATTTGAGAGCAAAGCAAGCCTCTCTGGTTTAAATCAACCAGATTTTAAGCTTTCTGGTTTTATAAGAACATCCTACTATAAATCTTTCTAAAATTTGCCTGCTTTTTGTTTATTTTGTTTTACTCAGGCCAGTAATGACCACGACAAATACCTAAATGCTGAACTAAGCAAAGCTTCTATCCCTAACATTTTATGTGGGAGGTTTAAGTTTCTTCTAGAATGCCAACAACAGTAAGTAAGTTCAGCATTGGTTACTTTCTCTTTGTTCAACCAAAACCAAAATTAAACCTTTATAGAATTTTAAGGGGAATCAAAAGTCGGGGGGTGGGGTGGGGAGAGAACAAAATGATTTGCCATATCCTCTCAAATCCTTAATCCACTCCCCCCAAAAGGTTTTTGGTTAAAATAAGTCTTTTCAGTCTATAATATTTATAATGACAAGAGAGCCCTGTGACTTCATCCTGCTTCCAGCATCTGTCAAGAAAATCACAAACCTGACTCCCTGTTCCTGGGAGAATGCTAACGGGAGGTGAATAATACTTCCAGGGAGAAAGCACATTACTAGAAAGGTTCAAGACCAAGTATTCACAATGAGCAGCAAAACACTTTTTTTTGTTTTGCTTTTCAAGTATGAGTTAATTAAATTAAAAATCTAGATGAAGAACAAGTTATCTTTGAGTGAAAATCCTCAAAATAAAAGAAAAACATATGTACATGTGTGTAATATATTAATAAATGGAAAACTCCTTATTAAGGAAGTAGTTTATCAATTTATTTTTTTTGCACAGACACTGACAGTGAAACCCAGGTTAAAGTGTACACACACACACACACACACACACACACACACACATATATCCCTAGAAAAAAAATAACTGAGCTAATAGTTACCTTCTTTAGGTCATTTTTACATTTCAACTACTTAATTATAAAACTGCTTTTAAGGACTCCTACTGTCCAATCCACACAACAAATCTTATCAAATATACTCACATGTGCCAAACTGTAGAATATTGTAAAAGCTTATAGTCTGCACTGCAGGTGGTAAGAACTCACACTTCAGCTATAAAGGTGTTTCTTTGAAAACAAAACTTCTTACTTTGGTCATTTAACACTCTCCTACTTTTCTCCATCCTATATTCTCACAGACGTCAGAATAGCATGCATAAATTGGGATATCATTTACACTTTCTAGACTACTACTGCTTTGAAAATGGCAGGGGACAGGCCGTGATGCAGCAGCACTCATTTGGTTAAGTTTAATAACAGGACACACACCTGCTTAGACAATGGCCGGAGGAGGGGCAGCACAATGCGAGTTAAGAGCACGGTCTCTAGAACCAACTGCCTGGGTTTATAATCTCAGTTCTGCCACTTACTAACAGTGTAACCTCCATCACTGTATCTAATGTGTGCCTTAGTTTCCTCATCTGCAAAATGAAGGTAGCAATAACACCTCATGGGGTCATTATACAAATAATGTAACTTAATGCTGCTTAAAAAGGGCTTGGTACATATTAAGAGCTTTGTAAATGTTTTCTGATTTTAAGGCTGTTGAGCAGATTATACATGTAGTAAGCGCTCAGACAGTGATATTTTATTCTAATGGCACAGGTTAGTAAGAGCAAGCTTTACCAATTACCAGTGCCTTTATAAAGAGTGAGCGAAGACATAAACAAGCACCACATCTCACTTATTGATTACCAAAGAAATGTATAGTAAAACAACAGCTCTTTCTCAAACGAGATCCTGTAAAAAAAAAAAAAAAGAACAACAACAACCCAGTTCTGGTGAGAGTATAATTAAACTATAAAGCAATCTGACAATACTGCCAAGAATTATACAATGTTAATACTGTTTGATCCAATAATCCGACTACTCTTAGAGAAAAAAAACAAAATATAAGGAAAGCTTTAAGGGAAAAAAAAGTTATTTATTTGTCATTTATATTATGAAAAATTGGAAACAATACATGTGTCTAACAATAAGGAATAGTAATTCCGTTTTTTAAGATAGTCAGCAGGTTTGGGATATCACATATTAGATTTCTCTATCATGGCCTGTCAGTGATTATTCATATGTTAAAGGTACTGAAAGGCTCAGACTTAATGTCATTTCTTTACTCCAGCATTTCCCAAACATACTGGTCACAGAAACCTTGGGGGTGGGAGTAGTTAGTATCCAGTATTTCCCATTGAACTAGAGTGCCATGGAATGAGCTGGAATATCAATGATTAAGTAAGTGATGGTTAATTTTCTTGGTGAAAATTTATACAGTCACTGAGAAAGATAGTTTTCAGTATTATGTAGGCTGCTTCCAGCAAATTGGGGGAGGGGGGGTACTATTTTATAATGTTAAGAGGGAAAAAAGGTTAGACTCAATCAATCCATTAATTACTACCCAAGCATGAGAAAAAGATCCAATGGAAATATCCCAACATGAGTTGTAGAATTATGTGTAAATGTGTCTGTAATGCGATGCTACTTCTCTAATGAAAACGAATTCTTAATAATAAAACCAATGTGCATTAGTGATATCAAGTCCCGTCTTCCTTCCTCCTGACTTGGAAGCTGAGTTTGTTTACTGGTGGTTCCTTTAATAAGGCCTGAGGGGAGAAGCCTTACTGAAAGTGACCTGTAACATGAAAGCAGAAAACAAACAGAGCGATCATTCAGCTTCACCAGAGGAAACCAGGGAGCAGCCGGCCCTGTCAATGGGAAAGAGGCTAATGAAACATTATCTGCAGGTGAGCGGACTGTCTCGCAGCATTACAACTCTAAGCTACAAATGATTTCCTAACCACGGAGGTAACCACTATACAGATACTTCCGAAGACAAATGAGAATACTGCCGTGTGCAAGGTCAATCACTAATGCCCCAGAAAACTGGATGTGTCTCCTTCCCCAGGAGAGGACAACCTGGGGCCACTGGCTACACCTGAACGAGGACACCACAGTCGCTTCCCCTTGTGTTTTTGGTTTGAATTTTTGCAGCCTGTATACAGGCCTACTTACATGTATGTATAAATAAAATGTATGTGTAACATACACTGAAGCTCCCACAAACTTTGAAAAGTCTGGTTTTCATTATGTCAGAATAGCGACTTTCAACCTTTTATATCACAGGGCACACATAAACTAATTACTAAAATTCAGCACACCAAACATGTTATATTTTTTGCCAACCTGAGAAAAAATGTATAGTTTTGATTCACTGACACTGGACAGCTACTGCTGTGTTGGCTGTTGCCATTTTTTTTTTTTAAATTGACAATCTAAGGGAAAAGAGGTCAGTGCCCCTGACTAAGTAGTCAGGTATTGCATGGTTTAAACATTCTTGCCGTACACCAGTGTGTGGTAGCACACCAGTTGAAAAAGTCAGGTATCGCATGGTTTAAACATTCTTGCCATACACCAGTGTGTGGTAGCACACCAGTTGAAAATCGCTATGTTGGAGAAATGCATAAACATTCATTTCCAATGCTTATAATTATTTCAATATGGTTAAAAGAGTTTCAGGAAATCATTATACAAGACCAAAGTAGGTTATGGATTAGGGGGGTGGGGGGGGAAGAAAAACAATGAAACTTAATTAGAAATAGACATTTCATGTTTATCTATGAACGTTATTAATACATCAACTCCCCAGGTTTACTGGGACCATGATTTTCTTTGATGCAATACATTCTATTTGGGGATTTTTCTTTTTTTAATGAATTTAATTTTTAATTAAATTACATTTTAAAGTATAGAGTATGTACAAAAGCCGAAGCAAGTGGGCAGCATCTGTTCATTGCCTTTGCGCTCAACTACCACAAAAATTAACCTTAATCTAAAGAGGCACAAATGGGTTTTTATGCCATCGGGAGGCTCAAGTATTGAAAAATCAATGACTGTCCATCCAGACAAAGAACAGCTGTTTCCTAATATCCCAGCTCCACACTGAGCCTAAAACTGCCCACACTCTCACTTTCCCAGTTGAAACTATCAGAAGGACGCTATCTAAAAGCTGTGGACTGGATTAAGTGGAGACAAGACATAGTGGACTTGGCCAACCCAGATGGCATTCTGAAAGGCATCGTCTATTGCCATCACTCAATGTTTCAGTAACATCATAACCAATCTTATTTCCCGTGTCCAGAAATCTACTTAACGAGACTCTTTACCCACATGTGTTAAAAAGGCCAAGGAATGTTGAGCCTGGACTGATTCTCAACACAGGGGCTCTCTCCCTGCAACCCATGTGACTTCTAACGAATGATGCTTAATCGGACAGTCAGAACATTCTCTGAAATGTATGCGCTATTTACCTTCCTCAGTGACATGGAGTAAAGATGTTATGGAGAGACATGTGTGCAAAACGCAAAGAACGAGGACATGGGGAGTGGCCATGTTATTCCTTGGAACGTGGGTATTTTCTAGAAATCCTTGCAGGAGCTACTATTCTTCACAGGGGAGAGGAGAAAAATCGCAGAATTCATAGATGAGAAGACAGGCTCGTATTTGGTGTGACATCAAAATTGTCGTTTTGCCTATGATTTTCCCCATCTAAAAACAAAACAATTGTTTAAAAAAAAACTAAGCTATAGCCCTAGCTGGTTTGGCTCAGTGTGTGTTGGTCCTCAGACTGAAGGGTCCTAAGTTCAATTCCAGTTCAGGGCACGTACCTGGTTGCAAGCTTGAGCTCTGGCCTTGGATGGGGCGCCTGTGGGAGGCAACCAATCGATGTTTCTCTCTGTGTGTCTCTCCCCTTCCTTTCCACTCTCTCTAAAAAAAAAAAAGTCAGTGGAAAAATATTCTTGAGTGAGGATTAACACAAACAAACAAAAAAGTTAAAAACAAAAAACTAAACTATAGGAACTTGAAGAATGCATTTGGCACCAATTTTAGTGTTCCTGATTCTCATAACTAAATTTTTAAAATCACATAGTGAGATAAATTTCTAGATAATGCATGCAAACTACTAGGAGGCCTTCCCAAAGAATTAAGAGGCAATAACACATTGCTTACCCTGAGGCCCTCTGCACACCTCACTTCCAATAGGCTTAGCTCTTCAGTAACACCTCTAAGGAATGAGGTGGCCATCTCACCATCTTAGTGTCCCCACCATGGGGTTCTAGGAAGCTCTGGAGCATGTGACTTGAATCATGGTAACTCTGCCTGGTCACAGATTCAAATGCAGTGATTTAAGGGAGCAGGAGACCAGTGGGTTGAGAAATCACAGAAAGCTTTCCAGTCCACACTTTGGGGCATGGACTCCCTACTGGAGAGATACCCTGTGCTCCATGCACTGCAAGGGCCCGCCTGGAGACACCATCTGCACCCTGCAAGGGTCCCGGGCCCTAGCCTGAATGCGATTGTCTCCAGAAGCGTCCTGTGTTTCAAGCATGGGGGCTTCTTAAAACCCAAAGGGAAGTAATCCCTGAATGCCACTGAAAGATCTCCAGCTGCTACCATTTATGAAGTAGGCTTGACAAGAGAGGGGGGAGGGGAAGAATGGGGGAGCAGGCAGCAGGGGGAGAGAGAAGAATTTAGACAAGGGCAAGTTATCCAAACAGAGCCCCCATCAAAAAAAAGTCATGTTTTATCAGCTTAAGCTTTCCTGCCTCCTTTCCCAAAGGTATTTTCCCCCTCAACTCTCCTTAATTCTTCTTCATAGCTGTCTACTTTCTTTAAAAATTAAAAATAAAGGCAGCA
>NW_006284238.1:1754338-1764891 GCF_000327345.1 Myotis davidii
TACAAAAATGAAAGACTAGCCAGATGAGTTACCTGCAAAGGGGACTGAATATGTCTTCCCTAAAAAGCTAAGAGGAAAATGTGTGTGTGTGTGTTTTCGGGGAAAAGAATTAGAGTAGCTATCATTCTCTTCCTTCTTCATTCTTTTGAAAAGGTCTTTTCATCTCCTTAAGTTAAGCTGATTAATAAAAATTCAGCAGTTTGCCTATGGATCCTTTAGAAGTGGTGATAGAAGCTGGGAGATGCAGGCGGAAGGTTTTTGTGTTGGAGACAATGAGGGGATGGCTTCTTCAATCTGCCCTTGTCATCCTCCATTAGAGAGAAATAGTTACCTTGACTCAGAAGCATCAGACAAACATTAGATTGCTACTTGTTAGCTCCCAGTCACCTCCAGAGAATGGTTAGTGCTTACTTATAAATAAAAGGAGAGAAAAAGAAACTTAGAAAAAGAAGTCCAATGAGAACATGCTGCTTCATTTCAAAATGATTTATACAAACTAATGAACAAAACATGGCCTGTAGAAAAAGTTTCATTAAAGGGGAAAAGCAATTTTAGCTAAAGTTATTTCACATGTAAACAGAAACGTGTACTTTTTTACTGTAAAGCAAACAGGCGCAGTCAGTTATTCATGAATAATTGTTTACTCGTCATCCAAAAATATTTTTAATTACCTCATCAGTATCTAACACATAGTGGCTACTGAAGAGTTAATAAATGAATTTCCTCAACAAATTTTAAAAGACTGTTGTTTACTTTTAAAGATGAAAAAGAAAAGTTAAGATTATGAGTTAAATTTATCCAGAAAAATAAAATCACAAAACGTCTATTATGTGACACATTCTGAACAAGGGGACAGACAGAAAGATGATTAAATCTGGTTTGTAGGAGTTGGAAGTATTTTTCTTGCCACCTTTTACTTGCATAATACTAAAATGTTCATCTGTGTTTTATGCAAAGCATTTTTCCCAGCTGACTAAATTTAAACTACCATTCACATTTTGCTTAAAAAGTCCCCCTGAATAGCATTCACTATTCATATGTTAACACACTTCCAAATTTATTTCTATCAAATCTTTGTATGTATGTGACAGGGGTTTTAGTGCCACCTTACCCAAAGTGCCCATAATATAGCGGATCAAGTTTTGTAGTCCATCTGGTTCTATCATTAAATTTGCCCTAAAACACCAGAACAAATACTCATTTTTATTAATTAATTAATTAATTAATTATTTTGCTGCTTTGAGAGAGGAAGGGACAGAGAAACATCGATGACAAAGAAACATTAATGGGCTACTTCCCATACAACCCCTATAGGGATCGAGCCTGCAACCCAGGCATGTGCCCTGACTGGGAATCAAACTGGGGGCCTCTAGGTTCAGGGGACAAGGTTCAACCAAGTGAGCCACACATACCAGCCAGGCCCAACTAATAATGTTTGTCTAAATCTCACTTCAAAGGATCTTGGGGGAAAATGTTACTTATTCTTTAGTCATATCATGTGGATAATACACATACTTAAAGTCATTCTTTACAGCATAGTCCCCCAAAATTTGAAAGTGTTAGCCAATTTTAAAAATGCAATTCTCGATTAGAAGATTGCTAAAACAAAAACAATCACCATTAAAGGACCATCCTAAGCTTCGATCAAAGCATCTATTTAGTTATTACTGTTTTCTCCAGAAAAATATGGAGAATTCAGTACCATTAAGAAAGCCAAACTCATTTGACCACACATTCCCTGTGGTCTGAAACCTGTCACCTGTTTTGCCATCATCAATCCATCTCTTCAAATACCCAAAAGGCTGAGACCAAACAATGCAGCTGAGAAAAACAACGAATAAGAATCTACTTACACTTCTAATCATAGGTTAGCTGTGGCTTACATTATCCAATAAAAACCTGATAACTGGAGTATAGCTCAGTGATAGCGAACCTTTTGAGCTCGGCGTGTCAGCATTTTGAAAAACCCTAACTTAACTCTGGTGCCGTGTCACATACAGAAACTTTTTGATATCTGCAACCATAGTAAAACAAAGACTTATATTTTTGATATGTATTTTATATATTTAAATGCCATTTAACAAAGAAAAATCAACCAAAAAAATGAGTTCGCGTGTCACCTCTGACACGCGTGTCATAGGTTCGCCATCACTGGAACTCCTTCTCTATGAAAGGAAAGATAAGCATAAACTTAACAGCATTATCATTCTCATATTTTAAAAATACTACAAAGTACCTACTCTGTGCCAAGTACTAAGCTAACTACAGTAAATACGAAAATTAACAAGGTGTGATGACACCAAGGTGACTACAATGCACCTGGTGTAATGTTGTTAGTGAGGTGAGACGTTACTACTGAGGATAGGAAAGGGTAATGGGGATGACACTAATGGAACATGTTGGTGCTCCCTCTTTTTCTATTTTTTTTTTTTTTTTTACAAATCTACTTGCATTCCTGGGTGTCCCTGTAAACACGGAGACACATTGACTCATGTTCTGTATGTCTTAAGAAAGAGGTAGCTGCTGAAAGAGCATTAAAACTACTACTACTGCAGAAATAAAGGCTTTACATGGGGGTAGTAGTGGGTAATACTGCTACTTGGATGCTGTCACTGAACATAGTTCTTAAAATGGAATTTCCTTGATTCCAAAGAAATGTGGGGGGGGGAAATCTTACTGAAAAAGCTTCATCTTGTAGGATTTTCTTGTGGGTAAAGTATACACATTCAAGATCAGTTCTCCAAGTTCCTCCAGAAATAGTAACTTCATTATATAAATTGCAATGGAATTGAAAGTTTTGAATATTATTATCAGCACACTGCAGCCCAGCTAATAAATATGTTTAAGTGAAATATCATGTAAATGATAGTTAAGGTATGCATAATAAGGGTCTTCTAAGACAAATTATTGATTTTTTTTCTCCAAAATAGCATCTTTGTGATGGTGCTACTCTGATAATATAAAACATAAGCAAATAACATAGCAAAAAATATAAAATGCAGTTTAGGTGTGTATTTAAATAAAATGGTTCGTTTTGCATATCAACTAATACCAATGCACTTGTATCTTTTGCAATTATGGAAACTTGAGTACTCAAACTTTTCAAAAGATATACTGCTACTATACCACATATACACTTTCTTCAGCATCTCACGATTCTGTCGTGAGTACTACTGTCTATAATGGATTAATAGTGACTTAGTATTTGTTTTAAAAACATAGTTTAAAATCATAATCCCATAATTAGCATTGTTCTTACAATGAGCTCTTATTTTAAGAATGCCTTTTAATAAACATAACATAATATTGTTAACTAGACATAAATATTAGCAAAATGAACCTACTTTAATACTCATTCTGATAAGAAGATTACAAAATTACAAGATAATAAAAAAAAATTCTACAAAAGCTCATTTTGGGTTCTTAAATTTACTCAGAATGCTTTTTATTAGGTAACAAGGAAGTGAAAAACTTTAAGTTCATGTCCAACAAATTATTAAAAGCAGAGACACATTGGCAAACACACATTACGTATTGGTAATGGTTGCTACTCACAAATCAATCTACTTGGATAAGAATAAGACCTAACCTCTAAAAGGACACATCTTTGTGGTCTGTGATGGCGATTAGTCCATTGAAAACCCACACTGCCACAGGAAATAGGGTGAAGCCAGTCCAATCTCCCCAGGAAACTGATTAGGAATAATTTGACTAGAAACTGCTGAGAAAATAGAGCCTGAAGTGGGCCAGGCGTTTCCAAATAAATGAGCCAATTTCTCCTCTGTAAGCAGGTCTGTGCAATGCAAGGAAGACACAAAACAGGTGAGTTAGGTAATATTTGTTCATTACTGTTTACATACCTATCTTTACATTTACCATCATCTTGATGCAAATGCATTTAATAACTTACTTAAAAATTTAACTGATTTTCTGGCTGAATCATTCTTTCTTATATAGTGAAATGGCATCTGGAAACTTATTTTAAAGATTTAGCATGTCTTGTCTACTTAGATTTTCACTGATTATTAAAGTAATTTTTGAAATGTTCCTTTCATAATATAAAGTCTACCATAACATTGTTGACATATTTAATATCATATGTGAAAAATATATAAAATTAGATGAGCTACCAAAAAAAGGACAAAAGATGGTGATAATGAAGTCATATATATTTATATAACATGATAAAGGTTTATACTGTAAATACTGTGCTGTGTTTCAATACACATGCATTTATCTAATTTTCTAAAATCTTCCCTATTCTACTTCAGATTTCCTCCCAAAGGCAGAGGAAAAAGGAAAACCAAATGGTTTCAGCAAATCAACCTATGGCAGATCTTATACCTGTAAATTGTTAATAGTATTTTATTCTAGATTCTTCTTTTGAAAGAGCTTTTTAAACTCTTCTTAATTCCCAGAACTAAACTAAATTAAGTGTGTGATCAGACCCAATTCTGTCAAAATCTCCGTGTCCGTATTTCATGATTGGACTCATCAATTTGGATGATGGTGGCTGGCTAGTTTGGACAGCTGGATATAGGTCAAACATTATTTTTCTTACTGATTAACTATAGTTTTCCAGTTAAATCTTTAAAATCATGTTTAAAGTAACTCAGAAAAAAATCTTTTTTAGTCTTTATAGTCATGTCTGAAGGTAAAAAAAGAAAGCCTGTGTGATCTCTTCGAACATTTACACTTGCTATAGATACACATGCATTACTTCCTCTGCCCTGATAAAACAAAATGGGGAAAGGGAGTAAATTATATGTTTTAACCAAGAAAGTTGAGGAGACCAAAAGATTCATGAAGTTGAAAATGACCTTCCAGAGGACACCAATCCTCTCCTTTCACAGATGAGAAAACTGGACTTGACCCCGGTTAAATGACTTGCCCAAGGTTAGACAGTTAAGTAGTGTCAAAGCCTTGCCACATCACAGATCTTCTGAGTCAGATGTTCCAGCCTAAGAGATCAACTAATTCAATCTCAAAGAAGAAACAAGATGAGTGAGTTAGGTAATAATTGTTATCTAAGAAACACAGAGTCCCAGAGTACTCAATGATTTGCTTAAGGTCAAACATCTAGTTGACAGAAAAGAAAAAGTGACATCCACATTAGCTGACTCCAGACTTTAGTGGGTTTTTTTGTTTTTTGTCAGTTTTGACAAAAATCAAAAGGAAGAATTTTCACATAACACATAAGTTCAGTTAGGTTACCAAAACATTTGGCAACAGGCAGGCAAGAAAATAAAATGAAGAAAGGAAGTCTATGGGGCAGACAATATATCATCGGTTAATACTCAATTGATTAATTCTCCAAATTAATTAATCAGAACAACAATAATAAGACCTAGCTTTCACCCAGGGAATGTAATGCACCCAGCATGTTGTATGCATTCACTTTCTCACTGAATCATCACATATTACCCATCCTTACTATTTTACACTAATGGAAACAGTGTTAGAGAAGAGTCAGCATTTGAACCCAGATCACCCCAACTCCAAAGTTAGTCGATTTTCTCTCCTTGACATATCTCTGTATCTTAAGATTTTTTTGCATATAAAAAAGATAATGAAAAAATGCAGAAATTCATTCAAAAGTATTTAGCAGCTAATGTTTATTACCCACATACTATGTGCCAGGCATTTTTCTAATGCAATACATCATTTAATCACCATGATAATTCTATCAGATAGATACACTATTCTTCTCATTTACAGATGAGGAAGATGAATCAGGGGAAGGTTAAGTAACTTGTCCAAGTCCACAGCACCCAGTTCATGCAGGAGCCGAGAACGGTACCTAGAACGTCAGACTCCTAACCATCATGCAAGCCCTGGTCTAGCGTTTCTGAATGTAAACCACCATCTCTGACCTCAAGAATCCTATCATCTGGTAATGGAACCGAACATGTCTAAGGGATGCAGACAGCAAACACAAACTACAGTACGATCCATATTTCAACATGATCCATATGAACCACTGAAGTAGAAGGCAGGGTGACACCTTCCACTACAGAGGCCCAAAGGGCTGAGCGTGAGAGATGGATCACCTAACGTGTCCAAGCACACATTTTAAATAAAAGACCTGGGTTAGTCTAGCAAAGCAGATGTCCATAATGGATAAGGTGCCAGAACTCTTTCTTCCCAGTCCAGTTGTCTCCCTGGAGATTAGATGGGCACGTGATCCATCTACATCCTATCAGGAGACTTTTGTCTTTGAAACTAATCAGGAAAAATTTACTGGCTGTTAAGCTATAGGGTATAAACTCCTGTGATGAAGGAAGAAACAGGAAAGGAAAATGGGGTTGGGGGTGGGATTTGGGACACAAAAGAACATAGTCAACTCAAGCATTCATCTACTGTTCCCTAAAGCTTAAAAAACACTTATTCCTTGCTCAGAACGTGCTTGCTTTGGAGTAGGCAAAAGCTGCATTTAAAATTTAAGTAAATTTGTATTGCAAACCAAAAATGACTGAAAAGTGCAGGAATTTAGACTATAGGGAAAAATTTCCTGACCATATGACTGTTAAACTCTGAAATTTTTATTCCCAGAATATTCAGAATTTCTTCTGAAATTTTTCAGAAACCAGCATTTTGCCTTGGCCAGCCCGCGAGAATCAAGCTCACCTGAATGCCAAGGAGGAGGGTGGGGGCCTGCGGATCCCTAGCAGGGCGATTATTCTTCATAGTCAACACACATTGTACATACACATGGCCTCACAATTAGCTAAAAAGAACAAGTCCACGGAACAGTCTCTGGTGGTACTGATTACCTGCTGTGGGTGCAACAGTCGTGGCTTACTACCTCTTCAGTCCATTAAACGCTCAACATGAAGAAATAACGTGTGCATTTTTAACCCTCCTTTCATATCAGCATAAGTCTCATTCTCCTCCACTGTGCCTCCTCAGAAATCATGCCCCAATATCACCTTTCAACGTTTCACTGAGTTCTGTTGGACAAAGCGTGTCACTCCATATGGCCCAGCTACACGCTTAAGGGCCACTTAATCAGCCAAATTCAAAGTATAAAAAACTCCATTTTCTCCTCTGCAGAACAAGGATCATTATAATACCTCCCTCCTAAGAGCTGTCCCGCTGTGTTTGGTATACAGGAAGTGCTCAATAAATGGGCTATGCAGACATGCCTCCATTCCTGGAGGGGCACAGGAGCACGGCTGTGGCCTGTAAAAGCAAGAGGGAACCACGCCTACTCACCTCTAAGTAAACAATGGCTTTACTTGGGGATTTTGAAAATGGGGTTCAAAAAGCCATACAGGTCCGCCACAGCCCTCTCATCTTGAGAAGAGAGGTGGGCCCAGACAACAGCTGCTCCCAAACACAGCCTGGCGTTGGCTGGGTGGGCTTGGTTTTTCTTTTTCTATTTTACGTAAGTTTCTGCTAAAGATTTTTGTGAACAATGCTATGTTTTGGGTTCCGTGGGGGTTTTTTGTTGTTGTTGTTTTGTTTTTGGCTTAAGTTTGAAAACAAGCACTCAATCCATAAATCAGAGAAACTATTCAGATTAACAGAGCACCCCCAGGTTCCATCTGGAAATATTAAAATCGCCCTGAGTTTTACCATCACCTAACCACTTATAAACCAAACCTAATTAGAAGACCTTCACCATTTTCTAGTCTTCAGCTCTGTTTACAAAGCAATTAAAGAGTGGCTGAGATACACAACAGTGCGGAGCAATTATAACCCATGTGAGAAGCCTGTTAATTCGGCCATCATAAAGAATAATCCATCATAACGACCCCGCGCCTTAACACTGAAAAGGAAGCCTCCCAGTGACACCCTACCACCTGGACCACCTGGCTAAGCCACCCATGCTTCTGCTCCTTTCACCAGATCCCCTCACTCTGAATTAACTATTTTCTATGTATCCCCCAAGTCCATCTACAAGGTTTCAGCCAGCAGATCTTTATTCCCATTGCTATGGATCCCTGGGATTCTTCTACTACCTCTACCTCTCTCTCTCTCTCTCTCTCTCGCTCTCTCATCAGACCATTCAAGGCCTAGACTAAATTATTCCTCTCTCAGGAAGCAGTTCCTGATACCCTTGAACAGATGTGCTCTCTATCTCAGTCCACAGCATTCCATGCTCTATTGTGACATTATCTGTTTGTTGTTCATTATTAGTGGCCTGAGTGAGGCAGAACATTTTGATCACTGCCTTGACAATTAATGAATTCTCTCATCGTCTTGGTATTTGCCTGCATGTGGTCGTTAGCGCTGATGTGTTCACATCAAATATCACAGAAGACCCGGTATTTAAGAGGAAGGGATGCTTACACTGTCAGTCAGAATGAATAACAAATCCAAGTATGCTATTGGCCTTGCTGCGTATTTATTAAAAATCACTTTGCAGTCAGGACACATGAGAATTTCTTTTTAAAGATGTTTACTTTTCCAGTTAGTAAATGTACTGGGGTGGTTTTCACTAAAACATAAGTCAGCCAGCTGTTTGTTTTGGTTCTTGCGTTGAATGGTGAAAATACAGCCAGCTTTTACTCAGAGTACTGCACTTTTTAAACAAGGAATCTGCTCCATATTTAAATGATTTTTTAAAAACTATTTATTTCATTTTTTCATATAATGAGAACATCTCTTTGGAACATGAGAACTTTCCTTCAGATGGCATATGGTCCCCCCTCACCCATTTGATACCCCGGGGAGCCGAAGCACTTAGGAGACCCAGGAGGGTGTGTGATCGACATGACAGCTGGAGGAGGAGACACTGACAGAAGCCTCCGCACAGGTACCAGGAGGGAGTGCTTGCTTTGGGATCCGGGTTGACCCCGGATCTGTCACATCCACCAAAGGCTACATTTCATTCGCTCTGGAGAAGACAGCATGGCTGGCACGCAGGTTCCACTCAGAGAAGAGCTGGACCCACCAAGGCAGCTTCATGTACCTGAAACTTCTCTGAAATCGACAGGGCAGACAGCGTTTTTGCACTTGGGACTCCCCAATAATCCGTAACCCAGCATAAGCCGCAGGCGGCTTTGTAGCCGGCTTCCCTTTCCTCTATGGGGCGCTTTTACGAGCTCAGCTGTGGGCCCTGCTCACTGCCCTCCACAGCCTTTCTTCTCTAACACATGCATACTTGAGCTCTTTCTGGAGTGCTGACTAAGGAGGAACAATAGGAGGCTTTGAGCCGGCCTCAGCCCCAGACCCCGTCAATATTTACTTCAGTTTGGAGCCACAGTTTTAAAGCTCCTTCCAAGCAGAACTCAACAGTTGGGAGTCCCCAGAGGTTTCTAGATTTTATTTCAACAAGGGGGGGGGGGGCGAGGGAAGGGGGGTGTAAGGACAGAGTAAATAGATGACTGTCCAAACCACTCTCTCAGAAAAAGAGAGTCCCTTCAACAAAACAGGTTAGACTTTCAATACTAATTAGCAATGTGGAAGAAGAAAACCAATCACTTTGCAACAGTGATTACTGCCGTCTTCAAACTCCCTATCAGGCTGCAATGCAAATCCATTGAAGGAGACCCCTGTATACCTTGCGAGCAGGGCCCTGATCCTGTCAACACCAGAGTTGGCCTACTTTGCCTGGAACAGCAATGCGAGGGCCCCGAGTGAAGTCCAAACTCCCCCCACCCCATCTTACGTATACAACCCATTTAAGCACCCTGAATTAAGAGTGTGCTAGGACCCTAACCGGTTTGGCTCAGTGGATAGAGCTTCGGTCTGCGGACTCAAGGGTCCCAGGTTCGATTCCGGTCAAGGGCAGTGCCGTGGTTGCGGGCACATCCCCAGTAGGGGGTGTGCAGGAGGCAGCTGATCGATGTTTCTCTCTCATCCATGTTTCTAACTCTCTATCCCTCCCCCTTCCTCTCTGTAAAAAGTCAATAAAATATATTTAAAAAAAATAGGGTCAATGCTACTCTGTATGTCTGCTCTCTTGGCAATATTGGGAGCAATATTGGGAAGGCGATCTGTAGCTTTGAAAATGACCTGAAAGAAAAAGTCACCCTCTCTCCCTGACAGTGAAAGTGGCTTACTCCAGATGGCAGCTGGGAGGTGGGGTGAAAGGCGGGCTGGGGCGGGAACAGCAGCAGGTTCGAACACCACATTGGAGTAAGTGGAGTTTTCCTGTGTAGGTGCACTGCCTTTTGTTGAGATAAATGGAGATCCTCTATTAAAAATAAAATTATTTAACTGTAAGTATTTTTATATTTGCCTAGCTGGTTTAATTTTTTTAAAGTCAGCTTTCATAAAGCTTACCTAAAATGACAATTGGGAAATTTCACTAAAACAATTAAGGCCATATAAAATTACCAGAGAATTCAGACCGACACCGAGGAAAGACGCCCATAGTGTCAGCTGTAACCCAGTGCTCATTATTCCATTCAAATCCATCCACAGGCTTTGTTCTTTCGGCTTCAAGACCTAACTCAGTGGTTCTCAACCTTGGCTGCACATTAGAATCACTGGGAATCTTTTTAAAATCCTGATTTCTGGGCCTCATCCTCCGGAAATTCTGTTTCTGTGTTATGGGGTGAGGCCACAACATTAGTAACAAAGAAACAGAATTTCCGGAGGAT
>NW_006284238.1:1766263-1767782 GCF_000327345.1 Myotis davidii
GATTTTATTTGCTTCCACAAGCTCCTCATTGGAAATACGAGCATCTCCAAGAGGGTGTCAGTATTCATTAATTTCTTCTTTGAGATGAAGATATCTCATTATTACCTGTGAATTCCAAAGCAGACTATTAGGGTTTTGGAAGTCTAAGGAGGAAAACATATAGAAGAGACAAACTGAGGGGGGACAAGAAGACATTTAAAATAAACTTGACCGACTTTACAAAGGAGATCCAAATTCCTTTCTGCGAAAAAGGTCCTAGGGGACTTGCCTCTCAAGTGTCATTCTTCACACATTATTACTCTTCGTAGAAATCACAAAATAAAGTCCAAAATGTGAATTCCATTAAAAGAAAACCAATGTGAATGCATAAATCATATCTATCAGGGAAACATAAATACAAAAGTAATACAACTCAGTCTACTCTTTAAAATGTCAACTCTTCCGTGATGCTTTGAAAATAAGTTTTCATTTGTGAGTATATGTGTTCTATGCCAGCAGCCGCCAACCTTTCAGATCTCACAGACCACCAGTGGTCCGCGGACCACGGGTTGGCAACCGCTGCTGCAAAGATATGCTTAAACCAGCGTTCGCCAATCTTTTGGACCTCACAGATCACCAGATTTATGCCATTTACAGGAATATATCTATAGATATAAAACCCTAAGCAACCGTTAATAAAACCCTAAGCGACCGTTATGACCAAACAACCAGCTGGTAGCTATGACGCGCACTGACCACCAGGGGGCAGACGTTCAATGCAGGAGCTGCCCCTTGGTGATCAGTGAGCTCCCACAGCCAACCTCCCACAGTCCCTTCCCTCAGCTGGCTGGAATGGGTGAGAAGGCCCTGATTGCCAGCCAGGCCCAGGAACCCCGCCTGTGCACAAATTCATGCACTGGGCCTCTTGTAGAATTATAAAGTGAGATGCAGTATAACGTAAGGTGACCCTCTTAATCTCTAGTCTTTTTATAATGGTGTTCTAAGTTTCTAAAACCCTGTCACAAATACACTTTCCTTTAAATTTTCATAAATCTGAGGGATACTTTTTTTTTTAGAGAGAGAGAGAAAGGAAGGGAGAGAGAAAGAGAGAAACATTGATATGAAAGAGGAACATTAATTGGCTGCTTCCTGCACACCCCCTACTGGGGATCAATCCCAAAACCCTGGCATGTGTCCGGAACGGGAACCAAACTGGTGACCTTTTGGTGCACAGGACGATGCTCATCTAACTGAACAACACAGGCCAGGGCAGGATACATTATTTTTATTATGCCCATTTATTTATTATGGTGAAGAAACTGAGGCTCAGATTCATCATGATGAATGGCATATGTCCAACTCGACTACAACAAAAATTTAATTAGAACATCTACACAATGGAATACTATGCTGCGGTTAAAAAAAAAAAAAGGAACTCTTGCCTTTTGCAACAGCATGGATGGAACTGGAGAGCATTATGCTAAGTGAAATAAGCCAGTCAGAGAAAAGATAAATACCACATGATCTCACTCATTTGTGG
>NW_006284238.1:1767842-1776433 GCF_000327345.1 Myotis davidii
TTAATTAGATCTAAAATATAATTTTAAAAAAGTTAATAAAGGTGACTGAAAAATCCAATCTGACACAGGCTTTTTAATATCTCACTCTCTGAGCTCTTGCTTGTATGACACCCAAACCCATCTGAAAGTTTTATCTCACACAGCTGCTATTATGAAAACTCAAAAAAGGGGGGGAGGGGCATGAATTCAATGCTTTTCCTTTGTGCTGTCAAAACAATCTATAAATGTACACATATCACTGTATCTAAAAACTTGGCTACAACCCGTTAATCTGATGACAAATTAGTGTTAATAACCTTGTGTTAAAAATAAAAACCATTCAATGTATTTCTCCCTTTTTCAAAAGCGAAGGGGAAAAACAATAGTTCTAGTTAGAACTATTGAGCTTCTTCTTCTTTAACTAAACACAGACATGACCACAAACCTTAGGTATAGCAACTCCATTTTGAACAAAGCCATTGCTTAAGATATATGCAAATAACTTCATTTTAATCAATGAAGATATCCTATTTCTAAACTTAATGAATCATCTAAGTACACAGCTCACTTCTCTTTTAGGAACCACTTAAGTTCACACATAGTCTCAGAAGATTCTTGCATTTCTTTATCTACCTGAATCATAAAACTAAAAACTCAAAGTGGCAGTCACCTGAAAGTTACTGCTTCAGTATGTTTATTACACCACGGCAAGTATAACCTAAATCTGCAAAATACACACAAAACAGTCGTGTCTCAATTTACTATCCTTCACATTCATAGTTCTTACAAAATGCAACCCGATGTTTTAATTAAATCCATTTACCAAGGATTTAAAAATGAAAAGACTGGCTCCTGTCCAATAATTAACTAGAAAAAGGAGTTGGTAAAAATTGTTGCAAAAACAAAAGGATACTTGAATTAAGAGTGCTCACCATCCTTTCCCTTTTTTCTGTTTGTTTTTGTAAAAATATAGCTGATTTACAGTACAAACAGTTTCATCTGCCTTTTTATAATCATTTCATAGAGGTATACTGGCTAAGGAAGTCTACTCCCTGATGCTTTCACAGGCTTGAAAGTGCTTAGGAGATTAGTCATATGTAGTTGTACACACAGAGTGAAGAACAACAACAGAAAAGGAAGCAGGCAGAGTAATCTGAATTTAACTAGTTCCATTCTCTATTTGTTAATACAAGCATCACATAATATTTGTTTTGGGAAAGCAAATGATATATAAGCTGTGAAAAGGCAGAAGCACATTTAGACTTTACACTTCCTAGACTCTACAGGAACAAAGCTCTCTCACTGAGGGCACTAGCATCATACAATTTTAGAGCAGGAAGGAATTTCCCCGCGAGCCATTAATAACTCCACTGGAGTGTAGGCTCCTGAAAGCCACCCACAAGAAACCCCACCAGTGGGAGCAGAGAAACTGTTAGTCATCTTCTATGCTGATTGTAAAATGAACATTTTGGGTTCATTTAACCATATGGATTTAAATTGGAAAGCGTTTTGGTTTTGTTTTTAATCTGTTTCTGAGGTATAATTCTGGCATTGCCACATAACATACATCTGGGGAAGGCTGCAAATAAATTCCTTTGTACTTTTATGACAGTATCCTCCATAACATACAACAAAAATCCCTGGCCTATTTACGTTTGTTAGTGGTGTATTTTTAATGATGCATAAACCTGAATGTAAAACTCTATTTTATTTGTCTGAGATTTGAGGGTAAGTGGCTAGAAATGAACTAGGCCTTCAGACAAATAACTTTCACTCATGCAAATATTAAGCCAATTTAGATACTGTAGAACCATATGGAAAGTTCAGGGCAAATACAACAAGAGTCCTTGGATGAGCAGCCAGAGCAATCTCTCTTGACGGACTCATCTAGAACCTTGCTGCTCACACTGTGGCTAAGGGCCCCGCTGCATCTGGGTCAACTGAGAGCCTGTTAGCAACGCACAATGTCAGGGCCCAACCCCAGCCCTCCTGAATTAAAATCTGTACTTCAATAAGACACACACCCGAAAGCATTTGTGACCAGATTACTTGTGAGAAGAAGCAGTGATCTAGAAATTGCTGGCCGAATGCTTCATAATGGCAGGAATGTTGTCCATACTGTTCGCTGTGACATCTCCAGTCCCGAGGACAATACCTGGCCCACATGGACACTAGACAATTATTTGTTGAATAAATCCATATGTAAAGATTTCTTATATAGTATTTTCTACGTTGCACTGTAATCGTGTGTACAAAATTCTTATTTTTGCACAGAATGGCAAGTTCCTTAAGGGTACAGATGCTCTCTTATTCATCTCTGAATCTGCTGCATGCCTCCCAGCATCTGCACACATCACTCAAATATTTTATCAATTATGATTTGTAGATACTCAATAGAGGGATATATTATTACTGTTAGGTATTAGATGTGCTAGCTTTGGCTTTAATGTGAAAACTTTGGAAAAGTAAGTTAAAACCAGTATATAATTCCTGAAATCACCCACTTGGTTTTGGCTTTAAATATAGTGAAGAGGATTCACCCAAGGACTCAAAATAATAACAGAAAATATTATGTTGTAAATGCTATGGAAATATTATATAGGGCCAAGTCCTGACTCTACATGGTACCACAGACCAGGGATGGCATGGGTGATTGAAATCCAAAATTGATTTCAAAACCTCATGTTATTCAATGGCCTCAAAGTCTTTTCTCATCAAATTTCATACTGAACCTGCTATACGTTTCAGAAATGGCATTTTTTAGTTTTATTTTCTTTCTCAAATCCATCTACCAGCCCTAACCAGTTTGGCTCAGTGGATAGAGCATTGGCCTGGGGACTGAAGGGTCCCAGGTTCAATTCCAGTCAAGGGCATGTACCTTGGTTGCCAGCACATCCCCAGTAGGGGGTGTGCAAGAGGCAGCTGATCAATGTTTCTCTCCCGTTGACGTTTCTAACTCTCTATCCCTCTTCCTTCCTCTCTGTAAAAAAAATTCAATAAAATATATTTTTTAAAAATCCATCTACCAGTAGACAAACCCAAAGACAGTGAAGTAGCCAAAGCCATCCAAAGAACAAGATAGTGATAGAGAGCTACACAATAAATGAACTAAGTGATTAGTCCACAAATAGCCAGATATACACAAAAATCTAGAGCTAAGTGAAGAAATAATTTATAAGAGATCATTATGGGGGGTTGGGGATGAGAGGGGCCTAATACATGGTGACAGAAGATGATTTGATCTTGGGTGGTGGGCACACAGTACAATATACAGATCTTGTATCATAGAAATCTACACCTGAAACCTATGTGATCCTATTAACCAATGTGACCCCAATAAATTTTTAAAGAGATAATTGTAAGAAATAATCAGAAACATTAATAGCATAGAAGTGTTGATAACAAGACCATTCCAAAATAATACTCAAAATAATGAGATATTCAGAGTCATAAATGTTGCTGATTCTCTTGGTCCATATTAACAGGATACTAAAGCAAGGACCCCCTCGCTCACCAAAAAGAACTGCTTTTTTTTCTTTTTAATTAACTAAGGTAGGTTGTCCTTTATTCATTTTTCCCATATATGTATTCATACAAAGTACCCTCTGTACACATAGATGCACCCCACACACACATATACACATACACACTGTCATGCTGTTGTTTTCCCAAGAGTACAGTTGACAATGGTGATAGCAGTGTGTGTAATTAGTTCTCATTGTTTCCCTGACAGCTACAGTTCCATACAAGACCCTTTTCTTTTTAGTTGTAAATGCTATAGGGAAAAATATACTAATAACAGGCATTTAATTATGGGTCCAGCAAACACAATGGGAATATCTCCAAAAGAGACTTGAACCTCCAGGACAGCTAAAACATATATTTGCAGAGCGGGAAAAGTTTTGTTCTTCAATTACAGTAATGCTCAAAATATTAATGACAGGCATATGATAGAAACATTTTTTTAAATATCTCCCCGAGACTCTATCAACAATAAAAACATGTCTACAGGATTACATCAATACTAGAACCAAGGATACTACTGTATCTGTATTAAAATGTTAATAAGAAAAAAAGCATTGCTTATTAATAAGGGAAGTAGTCCTTAGAACAGCTTTATGCTTTGATACTATCAATGAAGAGTACAAAGTTTCCGTTTTTTACTTTGCTTTGCACAGACTTAAAAAAAAAATAGTACGTGTGATATCAAATATCTGGGTGCTACATTCCTTGAGGCTTACTTTAATTTGTTTTATACAGTATTTAAAATAAAGCATTCCCGAATGCTGTCATGGCGGACACCAGATCTGTCACCAAGGTCCTTTCTCGCCTGATTAATTAGTAACTGGGAGACACATTTTGGCAGCTTTCATTTCCCTATTATTTTCTCTAGTTTGACACAAAACCCTGTCCGAAGCACCACTATTTGAACTGTTCCCCTCTTAGTACTGGGTCACTACATTTTAATAAACGGAACCCCTGCCAGAAAACTACCAAAATAGGCATAAAAGTATACTGAAGCTGTAACAGTAAACAAATATATGAAGAAAACACCAAATGCCACCGCATCTAAAACATTAATGGTCTGTCTGAACCCAGGGGTTACTAGCGAGATTGCGGAGCAGAGACTAAAAGAAAAGGCCTTTTATCCGTCTTTAATAAAATACATATATTTATTTATATATATATATATATTAGCTTAATAAAGCTGAACACGTTGGTGCAGCAGAACCATCCATCTGAGCCCTCTCCATCATCCCAACCCAATGAATAAATTTATCGGGAGTCAAAGACTGATCGTGACTACAGGGATACCGCACCCGCCCAGAAGTCACGAAGGCGCTGGCTCAGCCAAACAAACAGTTTTTATAAAAGGTAAGGTGAGGAACTTAAACACTGAAGCTAAAAGGCTGACACTGTGGAGAACTACAAGTCACTACAGAAGCAGTGGCAGGTTCTCCAAGTGTCAGTCACTTCAAAAAAGCATCCTGCTCCCATGGTGGCTCAGGACACTTGTGTGCCAGGGCAGTGGCCGTGCTGTGTGGGTCAGAGGTCACAGCTTCCACATTCCGACATCTGTCTGTATTTTTTCTTGCCCTGAAACAATAGAAGGGGAACTGGGCTCATTTGCTCCCACTTTGTGTAACCTAATTGTTAAACACAAAGGATCATCTCCCCATATTTAGAAATATTCTTCCTTTGTTCCCCATTCCCATTTGTCTCCATAAAATTAAATACTATAAAAGCTTAACCGAAAGGTTAAGTCCTCTACACGTTGTTCAGTAAATGTGACAAAGTCACATATCCAACTGGAGACTATGGAACATGAAATATCAAGTGGCATGCCCACCACCATCAAAATCTAGATAACAATTTGCACTATAATTATCCAACCAAAATAAGCCAGACCTGATTTTATTCCAACCACATTTTAATGAGAAACTAGTTTCATTTGCCTTTATAATGTGTGTTATCACAGAAAAGAGGCAAGAGCTAATTGTTAATTATAGTTTCTACATATACAAATAAGTAACTAATAAAATTTAGAAAGGACACTCTGACAGCTCAGAAGCAGAAAGAAAAAAAAAAAAAAACCACACAAAAGTTTTTGTTAGTTCATTTAAAAACAAGAATGAGCACTCAGTTATTTTCCTCTTTTCCAGGCAAAGAAAATGGATGATGGCTATCAGAGGAAAGCCCTTCAGTACAAAAACTGTCAACTCATACCTTGGACTTTAATAAGGAGCCAATGAGATGTCTATTCATTCTTAAAATGTGGATTTCATTTATCGTTTTCAAACTGTTTCTACAACCACCAAAAATCCTGCTTCCCATGAACAGAAGCAATCTGTGACATAGTGGCATTCAAGCTGTGCCTAGTTTAATCAGGAGGACTGAGTCAGGTTACTGTGAAATTAATCTGAAGGAAGTTCTGTTTTTACTGCAGGACATGGGAATAACGTTTCCAGACATCATCAAACAGATGCAGTAGCAATAAGTGTAGTATAAATTTTGGGTAAAGTTTACTAGGCCACATGTCCTTCCAAATGTACCCAAAAGTATAAAACATGGTGGAAAATATAGCAGGCTCAGTGGATATACTCTTATAAATTTTAATACCAAATATGAATGTACTTCCAAAATAATTTTTTGTAAGAACCCACAAGAACGGTTTAGTGAGAGCCTATAATTCAGAGTCAAAAAGGTTCTGGCTTCATGTTTCTGGAAGCACCCCAAATGCTTCATTTTTAGAGGTACTACATTTCTACCACTATCTCTTACTGAAGAAAGATTCCTGATACCACTGAGCAATTTGAGAGAAAAAAATCAATCAACAAATAAAAAGGACTATTCGTACAGAAAGAGGAATAGGATTTGGGGGGGAGGGGAGGTGGTAATAAGGGCAGTTAATATATTACTTTGAAATTAATTAATAAGTTGTAAACTGCAAAAGAAAATTGCACATGTAAACATGGTACAGCCCAAAATTTAATATTAAAGTGTAATACACCTGAGTTTAAAATATATTATTACTCGGCTAAAACATCCTCTTTTATCAACAATACAAGCAGATAGCATTTGAATGAGCTTACATTACTTAAAGTAGAGCTTTAAATGTAGAGCTTGGCAAAATAATTATAAAGTGGTTTAGTCCTTTTCTAGCGTCCATATTCATTTCCGGACCATTTTCATGAAAGAAAGAAAATCGGTCCTAAAACAAGATGGCTGCTTGGGGGGGGGGGGGGGGGGGGGGGGAAAACCAACACTTATTAATAATATTACCTATTTTCCAATTTCCTTATACAGACCACAAAACCTAGCTTTTCTAAATCGGGAAACAAGGACTTAGTCATATTTCTAATCTCCACAAAGAAACCTATGGATTACACTGTGCAGTTATTTAAAATTGTTAATAGCAAAGCAATTTTGTGAAAGGTCTAATCTTTGTGTACTAAAAACGTGATTGTACAAAAGGTATACAGAGATATCACATGACCAAGATTCCTACTTACATTTTACATCAGAATCACGATCATCAGTCGTGGAAATCAGGTCGCTTGGTCAGTAGTAACAGGAATAATATCGACATATCTCTTAAAGAATCCCATCAAAAATGTCCAATGATAGCCTGTTACAAACACATCAACTGCACGTATTTGGCTTTTTTAAACACCCAGGAACTTAACTGTTAGACACTCTCTCCTTGAACTGCACTTTGCTGACCTTCCCTGAAGCAAATGGAAGATTAATTCTATGACATATACATAAAATTTAAAAACAGTTCCCACATTTTGAAATAATGTTTAAACAGGTTTTTTTTAAATCACTCAAAACTATTTTTATTTCTCACTTGAGTGGAAAATAAGACCTGACAGTAACATTTTCTTCAAGCTGTCAGCTGTCAATTGTATGAAGGATGTTTCTAAAGATGACAAAGGTTTATTTTTCCTTATTGAAAATGATAGAATCCTACCTGAATGAAAGCTGAGCTAACCATCACTGTGGTAAGACAACTGTCTCTCTCAGCAACCAGATAACTTTAACTAGAAGTTTTCACTATTTTTAAAATAATGTTTTTGCTGAAACCTTTGGCTCACTGTTTGAAAACAATATTCAGAAGCCTCAAAAATCAAAAGTTTACATCCACACACATTTCAGAAAACAGTGCAGCGATATCAGTAATTTACAATAAATCCTTTAAAGTACATTAAGGAGTATAAATGATCAAGAATGCTGAGATATAAGGAACTTTTTTCATTTATAGTGAAAATTATGCATAATAGTAATGGCACAGAAACACTTGCGTTATATTATTAGTTCTTAATTTTAAACTAAGCACTTCTGTGTCATTGTGCTGCCTTGGTTATGACTGATGTAATTTTGAAAACGTAAATGCCGACAAATTTAAGGGGAAACAGATCAGGAAGTTAGTAATACCCTATTCAGAAACACTGGAAGTTTAAATTAATCACAAGAAACTTTTCTAACCAAACAATCTCAGGGTATAGTTTGAGAAGTAGACAAAAATACAAACTTAGTAATATTAATCGGGCCTTTAAAAGTGACATTAACTTACTGATGTTTAGCTCCCTAAGACCACCATCGTAAGACACAATACTAAAGTGGATTTTAGTATCTCATTCCTTATACCGCTCTTTGGGATTTTTATACCTAACTATGAAGGTGTGATCTGTCACAAATGGTCAAAAGGCAGTTTTTTGTCAGTTTGGAAGACTGATGCTGACTGGGTATCCAGAGTAAGAGGCCAGTAAGAAGGCCTTACTGTACTTTTCAACAAGGACATTCCAATCAGAGCTGTTTTCATAGTTTGTATACTGTTTCTGAAAAGTTGATACTATATACTCAGTCAACATAGATTTGTTCATTACTAAAAATACAGCTTTTTAAATCATCATTGCTATTCTGTAAGTTATTCAAAACAAGCACAAAAATGAAGAAGGTTGAGTGGCTTCTTTTTAAAAAGCTATTAAGCCAAATATGTATATTGTGGGGAGGAGGTGGGAATACTAAGCAAGAGACCAAATGCTGCCCATATATAAAATTATGGTCTTACCATTTTCTTGTTTTGTTCATTTTATATTTTAATGCAC
>NW_006284238.1:1776508-1780413 GCF_000327345.1 Myotis davidii
TCCCAAGCTTGCAAAGACCAGGACTCCGGAAGGACTAATTGTATTCATTCATTTTCTTGGCCCAGCATGAAGTTGGTAGCTTGCTTGGTACATAGCAACAGGGGAGAAAAGGAGGCGTTCATTTTTATCTGTCCCTATCCAACAGGAAATCAGGCCAGTGGACAGAAGGCAATGAAATCCCTGTTCAGAAGGCATCTTGCAAGATTAAATGGCAAGAAATTCACAAGATTAATTTGCCCCGAAATAACTATGTGCTCCTTCCAAACCTGATCCTCAGCATTCAAAGGTGGGAGTCTTTAAAGCTATTGATTATCAGCCAGAAGACACACGGCAACAAGATATTTGTTCAGTGAACCAATGGCTTAGTTAATACCACTAAAAGCAACTAACAGGGGGTAATAAACTACTAAAGGCTCTCTCTGATTCTTTTAATAACAAGGAGTTTACTAACTTTGGCCTCACACTGGAAATGCCCAACTAAACTGTACTGACAAGTGAGCCACAACTAGACTGATGCTCCAGTCACCTAAAGATAGGTGACTACTTCTCGTAGCTTAATATGAGTAAATAATAAAGTGTATACAATGGATAAAACGGGACATCTCAATAGCCAACTTCACTTTTCAAACTTCTATGGACAAGTGTCCAAAAACAAGAAGCATATTCTCTTTTATAAATTTCTGGATAAAATAGAGGAATAGAAGGCAGATTCAGTTCAGGTCTCCTAAAGGGATAGGGGTAAAAACATGAGATATAAATCTCCGTCATACAGCTTCATTTTTATCTGGGTGTTTATATAAATACTGACATAAATAAATATCAAAATAATAAACCTACCTCATTACATCTACTAAACTGATATATTACATCGAAGCTCAGAGTCAATATAGTGAAAAGATTTTAAGTAATGCCTTTTACTTGAAGAACTTTTTTATCTTTCTAAATGTAACAATATTATTTAAAACACTGAAAATTTCAAAAACAAAGTCAAATACTTTACAAGTCTGGTAATAAAACTTACTCAAAACAAAAATCAATTTTCCACCTTTGCTCCAAACAAAGTTTTAGAGTTAAACCAAACTGATTTCATTTACTTGTCAGTGGAAAAGGCACCATGCTGGCATTAAAACACTGATGGGTCAGATTTTAAAAAATAAAACATAAAATTTTGAAAGAGGAAAAATACTCAGGGATCACCATTAGGAAAAAATTCTCTCCAATTAGCCTCATACACATGACCTACAGGCTAAAGATTTGGGAGTGTTGACCTGAAGTTCACATCACCTTCACAACTTCAAGATTACATGTTAACAAAACTAAATGTTGTCAATTACCTGCTACGCTCACACTAAATATTTAATTTACAAGTCTCTGCAAGAATTGAAAAGCCCAAAGAAAACATATGGTTAGGTTAAATTTTAGTAAATCCCAGATGAATTACAGAGGTACGTTTTCTTGTGAGAGAATAACATTTTAAATTGGTGAGACGCAAACCCAAAGAGAAGCAAAGCACTCACTGAGAAGAATCAGTATTCCTAAAGTGTGCTGGTTGTATTTGTCACTATTCCATCCATTAACACCAACCAGTGGGAGACATCTTTAATTATCCTAGCATCAATTTGGCCAGTGGTCAAAAGAATCCAAGAACTTTTCCTTATACACACAATATTTAAAAGAATATTTTCATTGGAAGCAACAAACTGTTTATAGCATCCTTCATTCAGATTAAGTTGGATGTTCTTAATATTGAGTCATTTGTATCTTTATAAGAGTAGCTACTAAGGGAGAAGTAAATAAAGTTTTATCACTAAAAGTCTTTTTAAAAGTTATTTAAAAGCTTTTTACATTCTTAAAGAAATCAAGGACAAATAGTTATATTCTCCTTGATTTGGATTTTCATTACGCCAAGTTACTGAGTGACATGCCAGTTCAGAATTCAGCATAACATTAACAGGATCATTCTATTACTCTACTCGGGTGAAATTCATACAGGTTTTCAAATTTTTAAAATATGAAATATGCACTTAGGCAAATGTTACCATGTACTTCTACTCAGACTGATAGTTTTCAGTGGCTACTTCAGAAATTTGTGCCAATTCAACACATGAAATTAGTTTGGACCACCGCCCAGTAAGTACTGGCAACTAAAAAGTTATCAGCATTTGAAAACTGAGCATCCACTTCCCAGAAGTGAATACCTGGGAAGATAGATTCTAACAGTAAAACTATCTGACAGCAAGTAAGTTTAATATTTTCTCTTCTATGAACCTAAATCAAGGGATGTTTATGGTATCAATGGAGTCAGTAATGAAACGCAATGTAGCAAATAAATGCCTATGACTACACAAGTTATAATATAAAATATTTAGATCCTGTGATCAAGATGTGATCAAATTCTAATTTTATCTAAACATAGTTTTAATTTGAAGTCGATTGATATACGCTAAAATATATTTGCTTCACTTGCATGGTATCATAGCAGCTTAATGTGTCCACTGAACTTTAAGTCTTTAAGATAAAAACTTTAAGAATCTATTTTAAGTTGCAATTAAAGTTTTTTACTTTTTTTCCAAAAGATTGAAGTCTTTTGATTATGCTATTAGTTTAGCAAAATCTTAAAAGATAGGGTTTATGCAAAACCAAAAAGCATGGCTAGATTACCTTGGTAGTGATAACATATATGAAAGGGAAATGGTAAAACACTGAATTTATAAAAGTCAGTAAATTGGTGCAAATTTTCTAAAATCCTGTTCCACTATCTTGTAATAAACTGCTTTTTTTTTTCTCTGAATTACTTATTTTGCATTTGGCTCCTTTTTAAACTACATCCAAGCTGACTTTTCTTAATTCATCAAAAAAGCACCATCTTACTTAACATATCAGAGACAAATCTGCCACCCACATTTGTAAAGTTATATTATTTTTAAAGTAAATTTTAGTGTAATAATATAGGAAGATAAATAAATCCATAAACCCTCAAGAATACTAAAGTTATGACATACACCCTTCCCAAGAACCTCTTGGGAAGGGTGTATGTCATTCTTTCTTTCGAACGTTATCGAAGTGATAATGATCAAATAGAAAGGCATTTCCATGAACCTCCAATTAGGATACTGACTGGAGAATACTCTTGGACCTTACAAATTCTACAGATTAACTTTGCCTGGGCTGGTTCAAAGCTACCATGGCATCCTGAGCAGAGGAGCTTTCTGCAGGCAGAGCAGAGCTATTAAAAACATGACCTGTGACAAAAATCAATGTGCTAATCTTAAACCAAACAACAGTATCAAAAGCACAAAACAGAGATAACCCAAGATAAAATGTCTTCAAACTAACTCAGATAAGCTAGACAGGTTAAGAAGGAAGGGTACAGGGGTATGGCTGATTCTGTTTTAACCCGGATGACTAGAATATCCAAGTATCCAAATAAACTAGTGAGAAAAAGAGCACACTATGAAGTTTGGCATGGGAAAGAAAAGACGACCAAGAGCAAAATGCCCCAAATTCAACTAAACCATTTCACCGTTATTTTATTTAATAAGGCACTAAAGTTTACAAATATCAATTCCTCCGTTTTGTGTATGCTGTCTAATAAAGCCCAAAGGGGAATAAAACCGACCAGCATAATGAGGCTTGCTTTTAACACCATCACAACTGCAAAGCTTGATCTATTTGTCTTGTCAGCTTTAATAAAAGGCATTTCCTCTGGCAGGATGGCTTCTTTTTCTCTTTTTCTAATAGTGGTAAGTGGCATGTCAAAGAAATAGCTTCCCATCCCACCACCCACCTCCACAAGACCTTTTTTTTTTTTTAACCAAACTTTCAGGGATGTCTCCAATTCTGCCAGGCAAGCAATTAGAGCTTGGACTACCTGGGTGCGATTATCTTTCCTGGGGTAGCAGGGC
>NW_006284238.1:1780480-1780726 GCF_000327345.1 Myotis davidii
TGGGGAAATGTGCTCATATCTTCACCTGAGATGACATTACTTTACGTGGGGAATCCCTCCCCTGCCTGCAGAAGGAAGGCGGGAGGACCGCGGAGAGGTCCACTTCACTTTCTCCACAGACCTTTCATGGATGGTGCATTTTAACCAAACTTTCAGGGATGTCTCCAATTCTGCCAGGCAAGCAATTAGAGCTTGGACTACCTGGGTGCGATTATCTTTCCTGGGGTAGCAGGGCGGGTGGGGGGG
>NW_006284238.1:1780885-1781720 GCF_000327345.1 Myotis davidii
AGGGACTAATATTATGTCCCTTCTGGGCGGGCACCGAAGCCAGCCCGCAGCTGGAAGCTGGCCTCGGTCCCAGAGAGGCAGAGCAATTTGGACCCAGTGGGGCAGACTGCTGCCCACAGACCTGGGAGAACGTGGGGCTCTGAGCGGAGCTGTTCTGCGTTGGGAGGGGGTCCGTCTGGCACGCTGGACAACACCCGCCCCAACTCCACATTCCGTGTCCGTGGGCAAGGGATGTCCGCTGGTGGCCACGGCCCAGCAGCCGCGCTAGGGCGGCCCCGGGCGCCCACCTCTAGCCTCCCGCGTCCACGGTGGGCTTCGGGGACCGCAGCAAAAAAACGGTTCCAGGGGACCGCGCTGGCTCCTCCGGCTGCACACCGCCAGGCCGTGGACGAAGGGCTCCCACCTCCCTGCTCTGCCAACTCCCGCAGCTCGCTCTGCACACATGATGTAACCCGGCATTAGATCAAACTTTCTGGCACCTTGAGCCCACCCAGGGGTGGAGGAGGTGGGAGAATCTTCTCCACTGCCAAGAGCGCCGGGCCCAGATGACCCAGGGGCCGGATCATTTCCTTGCAGTTAAAGAGGAAAATAACCTAAAGCTTCCGCTTCCCAGCCCCCCTCACTTCCCCCAGCCCGTGCGCTTTTTGAAAGCACCCAGAAAAGACAACAATTAAAAAGAAAAAGAAAAAAAACTTTGGGGCTATTTGGCGGGTCTCCCTGCAATCCCTGCGCACCCACGCTGCAGGCCGGAGCTCCGGGAGGTGCGCCCCGGGGCAGCCGGGACCGAGCCCCGCGCCGGCATCGGGATGCTGGCCATCCTGCCCCGGCGGGTCCC
>NW_006284238.1:1781895-1782469 GCF_000327345.1 Myotis davidii
TGGGCTCCGAGGGTGCGCGCTGCTCCCCGCTGCCGCTGCAGCTCCATCCGCAGGGCCCCGAGGCCCGGGGAGCCCCGACTCCTTGCCCCCTGTTGCCTTACCTGGGGTTGCTGCTGTTCCAGTAGACGGCGTAGCGGTCGGCGACGGCCTTGGAGCCCGGGTCCTGGCTGAACACACACATCCAGAGCACCAGAAACATCAGCGTCAACATCTCCACGTGCAACATCACGCCTGGCCAGCGGCGGAGCACTGGACGCGCCACTCCGGGGAGAGAGCAGGGATCCGGAGAGAAGGAGGGGAGGAGGGAACGAGAGGGAGAGAGCAGGAGCCAAATAAATAGGAATAAATAAAATTCAAGAGGAGTGAGAAGAGAAAAAGGCACACACCGAGCTGGGGGAGGGGGGACGGAGAGCGGGAAGAAAAGAGGCAGTGGAGTGGAGGGGCTAAATACAAACTCGCACCCCCACCGGAGGGTTCGAAAGGAAAAAAAGAAATCACAAGATGGAGAGAAGCAGGCGAGTGTGTGGCGGCAGCGGCGAGGGCGGGGGAAGGGGGTGCCAAGCTGTGTCTAGGG
>NW_006284238.1:1782847-1783061 GCF_000327345.1 Myotis davidii
CCTCCTCTGTGCCTTCACTGGGCAACCCCCAGAAATCGCGGGGGAGTCGGAGGTGTTGCGGGTTCGGGGCGGTGCGCCGAGGAGGGTGGGGATCCGGAGCCACAGACCCAGCCCCGCCGGCGTCCTGGAACGGGTTAAGCGGCAACGAAGCTGGCGAGGAGCGGTCTTGCTTCTGAAACCTCAAAAAAAAGTTTGGCTCTCCGTGTCTTCCAGC
>NW_006284238.1:1783133-1783369 GCF_000327345.1 Myotis davidii
GAGACAGCACCGCAGGCGCTGGCCTGGGGGTTTCTCGCGCGTGCTTTTCCCGGCCGGGTGTGGGTGTACCGAGGTGAACGGAGAGCAGAGGTTACCAGCCAGCCAGCCAGGCGGAGCTGGGATGACTAAACCTGCAGGGCGACGCCAACCCAGGAGCTCGGCTGCAGAGCGGGAGGGGAAACAATCACTTTCACATGGATCCCTCCAACTCCTGGATGGGCTGATGTCAGTCTCCG
>NW_006284238.1:1783442-1783840 GCF_000327345.1 Myotis davidii
AGCCCCGAGTGCGCTCTCAGAAGTCTCTCGGCGACTCCGATGGGTTCGGCCCCAAGCCCAGCAACTTGTAGAGACGCATCAATCAGTTTGAAAGGGAGGGTGGGGGGAGCGCACGAGCGAGTGGCACCTCCCCGATGACTACATCAGAAAACCTTTCCGATCCTCCCGCAGCTGCTCGTCTTCCCCTCCTTGGTCTCAGCAGCAACCAGAGGTGAAACCACCAACCGAATCCTAAAACCCCTACCGGGCGGGAAAATAAACTTGAGTGCAGCGGCGGCGGCAGCCCCGGCAGCCCGGGAGGGATTGAAACGGCTGGCGAGAAGTGGAAAGGGGTAAAAGTCAGTTTTTGCAAAAGAGAAAAAAAAAGCGGGGGTGCTTTATGGGAAAAATCTCCTCAG
>NW_006284238.1:1783876-1792134 GCF_000327345.1 Myotis davidii
TGCCGCCGCGGCCCGGGTCCGGGGGCTGCTCCCGTTACACCCTCCCCCTCTCCCCCATGCAGTTTACTTGGGTAGGTGGGTGCGTGGAGCAGCCAGTCAAGGAACAGCCTGCTGTTTGCTTACAGATCCAGGATTTTATTTTATTTTTTTTTCCTCTCTCTTTACGCCAACCAGATTGGCTGCTCCAAGAGAAAGAGGCGTTTTCCTAATCTCCTCCCTTCCTCTCGCCTCCTGCCCCCTCCCCGGCCCCACCTTCCTTCTGACTAATTGAATTACTGGGAGTGCCGAGGCGCCCTCTTCTCCACCCGAGCCCAGCATTCGCGCGTAACCCTTTGGGTGCTGAATTCCGTCCGGGCTGAGGAATGATCGGACGTTTTTACCTGAGAATGGGGTTATTTCAATTACAAAGGAACCGGTTCCCACCCGGGAGCCGGAGCGCCGGAATCTGTCTCCGGGCCCCTCCGGTGACATGAACCCGCCGGCAGAAAGCCTCAGCGAATACGCGTTCTCGTAAATCTGCCCCGGTCCTCCCAAGGAGCAATGGCCCGCCGCGGGGTTATCTGGGGAGCTGGGCATCTCTCCTGTGCCTTTCAGTCCCCCGCTTCCTACAAGGGGTTTTAAAGGTTCATGAGCAGGAAGCATGACTTTCCTGAAAACACTTTTTAAAAAACACCAAGAAAATCACAGGGTATGTAAGAATGATTGCCATTCCGTGGGACCGTTGAGCAGGGAGGAAATGAATGCAGCAGGAGAGTCCATCAGAAATACGTTACACATTTTCCATGTCAACCCCGAGGTTGGTTCGCTGCCCACTCCCCAAGGGGTAAATGTTTTGAATAAAGTCTTTTCGGGAAGGAACCTATGCCGGAGAACAAGGTCCCTTATTATTGGAAAAGCCTCGCGTTCCTGGATTTCAAGAGCCGGTTGCGGCACCGTGGCCCCAGGCCACCACCGGAGCGCGATGGCCTGACCGCCAGGCCGACTCAGCGCCCCGGGACGTGTGCCCCTGTCCCCCGGCGCCCGGGAAGCCCGCCAGGCGCCGCGCTCAGCCGGGCTGCAAACCCTGGAGACTCTCCCTCGCGGGGCTCTCTCTGCGTGGTATTATTCTTTCTTGCTCTCTAGGGAGTTTTCTGCCTCAGCGGGGAAAGGCTGGTCCCAAGAAAGAGAGCACTTTTGTTTTGCTCCCAAACTTACCTGTTCTCCCCTGTACTTATTAGCCCAGCATAATCAAATATCACGCGGTCTGTCCTGCGCTTTCCAGCTCTGGAGTTCGGGATTTCCAGGCGCTTCGGAGCCGTTTGGAAGCGTCCAGACGCCCTCCAGTGGTGGCCCTCGGTCAGCACCCAGCGCGGGTATTGCCTGCAGCTCAGCCGGATGGAGTTTGATAGAATCTGGGATCATGATCCATAAAGACTTAAGGGAAAAGGAACAGTTCACACGGGCGTGGAATTAACTGGATGTTATGGGCCCTTGCCTGAAAGTTGCGTAGTTTGTCCATTGCAGAATTTTTCCCACCTGAGGAGATTCCGAAATTGTCCTAGGAAAGTAACTCTTCCGTTTGTGACTAGATATAGATTGCAATCGGCATAAATACAGACTCCGGGACAGATCACCCAAACAAACCATCTTCCTAATTTAAAAAAAGGAAATTCAGAATGTTAACACAAATGCTTCTGTATATTTCACAAAATCCCAGCAATGAGAAAGAAGTGAGAAAATTTCAAGTAGAGGATTAAAAGGATAATCTTTTACTTTTTAAAATCAAATTTTCATGTAAAAAGTTATGTACTTTTCCCTCCTGGTCTCTAATCTTGCTGATGTTCAAGTGCTTTGCCTGTTTTGGGTTGTGTTTGTTTTTTTCTGTTGCAGGAAGAATGCATTTATTTCTTCCCTCGGCCTTTTGGATAATAGCTCTAATAGGTGCTCACCTGACTGAAGCAGTTTTGCAGGAAATACTCTGGGCCCTTTCAAGGGACATCTGTGTCTTTCAGAAGAGAATGCACAACTTCTGTCGTGGGGAAAATGCTGATCATCATCCGAGACTCTTTTTAGTCAGGGAAATATCAGGTATCTGGGAGTTAGCAAGCTGGCTTCCTGTGGCTTCCAAACCAAAAGGAGTAAGAAGAAAAACAGAATTTACATCCACTTATTTCCTATCTGAAAACACATACTGTAACCAAAGTTGAAATGCAAAAATTCAACATATCAAAAGAATATAGATGTCCTACTATTTTAATGTCTCTAAATTTGTTTAGAGTCTGGAGAGTCCCATTTTAAACAAAACAAAACCATAAAAATTATACATTATGGCCTTCCTTAAAATGATTCAAGGAATTAGAATAAAGGTATGCCTTAAAAAGAGTCAAGGAGTTGCAATAAAAGTAACTGTTAAGAACATAATTCAGCCAAAACCGGTTTGGCTCAGTGGATAGAGCGTCGGCCTGCGGACTGAAAGGTCCCAGGTTCGATTCTGGTCAAGGGCATGTACCAGGGTTGTGGGCACATCCCCAGTAGGAGATGTGCAGGAGGCAGCTGATCGATGTTTCTCTCTCATCGATGTTTCTAGCTCTCTATCTCTCTCTCCCTTCCTCTCTGTAAAAATCAATAAAATATATTTTTTTAAAAAAAGAACATAATTCAAATGTCTATGAAATAACTCATAAACCTAAAATAAGTGCTTCCTTTTGGGATTATATACCTACATAATTATTGCTATTAGAGTAACCAAGCAGCAATTGATAGAACAGTGATTTTCAAACTTTTTCATCTCACGGCATACATAAGCTAATTACTAAAATTCTGTGCAACACCAAAAAAATATATATTTTGCGGATTTGACCAAAAAATAGGTATAATTTTGATTCATTTTCACTGGATGGCTGTCATTTTTTTATTTGACAGTCTAAGAGAATATAGGTCAGTGCCCCTGACTAAATAGTCAGGTATTGCATGTTTTAAAAAATGCTTGTGGCACAGTGCCTGCCATGGCACACCAGTAAGAGAGGTATTATTAACTATGCACTTATTGCTGGTAATGTGACATATTCAAGTCACATTATTCAAGTGATTTGAATTTATACAAATTAGTATTATATAAAATAAATATATTATTATTAGTCCAGTGTCACAGAGGCAAAGACTTTCAAGCTGGCCATCCTATCTAATAAAAAGGGAACATGCTAATTGATCATCACGCCCTCACAAGATGGCGAAGCCCACAGCCACAAGATGGCAGTGCCCAGTCCCCTCAGCTCCACTGGGGCGGCAGGTGTGCGGCACGGCTGGGCCCACCTCCAGGCAGGTCCGGCCGCTCTGCATGCCTGCCTCCAGAGTCCCCCAAGCCCCTCAGCCCCCCAGCCACTCTAAGCAAGGTTTAGGTTCTAGGGCTGGCCGAGGCTTGTGCTGCTGGCAGTGGCAGCAGCAGAGGTGTGATGGGAGCGTTGCCTTCCCCTGATCGCCGGGTCACCTTCCACCTCTAAGGGCTTTCGCACTGTGAGAGGGGGCAGGCCGGGCTGAGGGACACCTCCCCTACTCTAGTGCATTAATTTCATGCACCGGGCCTCTAGTTAAAGGATAAGGAGCATTTCCCCCCAGTAGAGAAGGAGGTTCAAATATAACAAAACAAAAACAGCAAGGAGCTAAAACATGGAAAAATAAAAGACTTTGAGATTGAAACAGGATTGCAGGGAGTTGAAACCTGAAAAGTTGAGAATGGACTGTAAAGGGCTTAACTGCATTTTAAGAATGTTTGTGTTTAAAGCTACGGGCAACCAAGTGTACTGGCGGTTTTAAAGCAAATGACAATGAAGCAACAATCATCATGCCTCAAATTAAAACACATACAGGGATTTTTTAAATTTATGTTTAATTGTTTGGCCTTGAACTATCTAGAGATGGATGGTCTGACCTTGGCTATGAATTAGAATCACTTAGGGAGCTTTTTAAAAAAGAACAATGGTAGGGTCCCACTCCCTGTTTTAGTTAGTTAGGGCAGGGGAACTGAGATCTGTAATTTTTAAAAGCTACCCAGGGAATTCTAATGAGCATAGAGGATTGAGAATCACTGAACCAGGTAATTTATTTTTCACCTTAACTACTTCAATATTTTAGGCCAAAAAGAAAGTTCTATACTTATTGGCCTGGAGAAATGTTCCAGCTAACCATCTCATGGGCACTGCACTTTTTACAAAATGGAGGCAAGAATCTGCACCATAGAGAAGATGATTTTATGATCTTGTGTATTAAAATGTCGTGATACTTTAAAAATAATTCTCACATGACACAAAATAGAATGCCATCTCCAAGATGTGGTTTCAGGGATCAAGCTTGATTTTAAATATGAGTTAGCCCTGGCTCGTGTGTTCAGTGGTTCGAGGGTCAGGCCGGTACAGAGGGTTTCAGGTTTGATTCCCAATCAAGGGCAAGTACCTCGGTTGCCAGTTCAATCCCCAGCCCAGGGTCCATGTGTGGGAAGCAACCAGCAAATGTGTCACTCTCACATCGATGTTTCTCTCTCTTTCACTCCCACCCTCCCACTTCTCTAAAAATCAATGGAAAAGGTATCCTTGGGTAAGGATAACAAAAAATAATTTAGAATAAAATAAAAATGGGCTTTTTTTTTTTTTTTACTCGTTTGGACTTCCTTTTTAAAGCATTAGCTGCCTGCCAACAGATAGAAGTGGAGTTCTATTGGGTTAAACAAATAAATGTGAGAGCTGGTGAATCAAACCCCAAAGTCCACAGATTAAGAAAGGCTTATTTAATATGGCAGTTCAATGAAAACTGATACCTAGAAAAGATAATAAAGAAAATAAACTCAAGAGCAAAGATTAAAGAAATAATAATTAGACACAAAACCATGTAACAGATGAATAACATAATGGTATTCAAGCTAACCCTGCAGCCTATTTTTCTAGAACATTAAGAATTCATTCCAAAGCCCCAAGTAGCCCAAGTTCAATCACCAAACTGTCACCCGCCTATCCTGCCCACAGACTGTTTGAAGTTATTTAATGAAATCTCCCCTAGTCTTTCCTTTTATAACAGGTTACTCAGAATCTTTAGAAATAACTCTTTGCTAGCTTTTCTCTCCTTAGAGACCTTAGGAAATGCTCCTTTTCTATTTCAGATCTAGCTGTCTCTTCTGTGAACAACCTTAAAGAGAGAGGGGAAAAAACACACACACACAAAAATCCCTCTACTAAATAGAGTACAGGGTCTTTAATCTTATGACCTTCAACTTCCATCATGGATTTTCCACTTTTCCTCATTCTCCTTTTACTTTCTTAGAGTTTGTTTCACAGAATCTCTTCTCTTGAATTCTGTGGATAAGTAGAAGCAGTTTTATAAGTTGCTACAATATTCTGATAGAGGCATTTAAATTTCTTTAATACTAACCATCTATTTGTTGTTGCTTACCCAGTTCAAAACACAGTTTACTAGTAAGTAAGACCTACATAGCAAACATTTTAAACATACAGAAGTTTGAGCTGTCATTTTGATAAACAACTAACCATATTACTAGGCATATCCTATATAATAAAAACCTAATATGCTAAGTGTCCAGTCATCCATTCAACCAATCAAAGCATAATATGCTAATGATATGCTAGGGCCGCTCAACCACTCGCTATGATGTGCACTGACCACCAGCAGGCAGATGCTCTGACCTATAGGTTAGCTTGCTTCTGGGGTCTGGCCCATCAGGACTGAGCGAGATGGGCTGGACATGCCCTGGAGCCCTCCCGCAGTCCCTTCCCAGCTGGCCAACATCCCAAGTCCCTCCCTGGTCCTGATCGTGCACAGGTGGGGTCCCTCGGCCTGGCCTGTGCCATCTTGTAATCTGGGCTGAGGGCTCCCCCCCCCTCTCCCAGTGCACAAATTTCATGCACTGGGCCTCTAGTAGGTAAATATGTGTTAAGTTTCTGTGCATTACAAATGTGTATTGCTTAATGTAATTTTAAAGGAAGCAAACAAGAATGGGTTGATTCAGCCAATTTCCACATCACTTTTCATTATCTGGACTTTTGTCTAGAGACCTTATAGTTATGTGACCAGTTTTCAACCATAAGGCAAAAATTACTGGGTGGTTTTATTCTCATTAGAAATTTTCATGTTGTTGTTTTTTTTTTACTGATTTATCGTGTTTGCTTTTCATTGTTCTGTACTTCCCCTCTTCAAATTTTTAAATAAAATTCACCAAATTTATTTGTATTTTCTAAATTTAATTGATCAACTAGCACACTGTATACTGTCAGTAAAGCATACTATGATAAATTCTTTGTGAATTATTAAACAATACTACATTCCTTGCTTAAAAGAATATAGATTATCATGAATGTAGATTAACAAAAAAATAAAATGTTATATTTATTTTATTATGATGGCAATCATAGATGTCTACAGCATACCTTTATGGAAATAAAAATAATATAAGTAGGCTTTTCAGAAATAAAGTTAATTTGTGTTGGTTTTTCCCATGTTCAAACTAATAGTTGGGATTTTTCTCCCACCACCTTTATTTACCATCACTCCAAAAGCATATAAGAATGAATTTTTGTTTTCCTTTACTTGCTTAGAAACCCCCAAAAGCTACAAAATCTTTTATTAATGGCATTATATACGCACATATATGCATGTATGGCATATACTAGTATGTGAGCATATATAGAGCTTGAGAAAGTGAGAGAACTTATTTTTCAATCAGTTTCACCCAAGATTTTCATCAACTTCTGGGAGAATTCTATTTAAAGATGAGCAGAGGATGTAATCCTTAGTCCGTGGGCATGATTTCATGAAATAGGAGATGCTGTTTGTAAGCCCCCTTTTTAGCTCTGGCTTTACTCCCCACTCCCACCCCCACCCCTGAGCTAAACTGACTAAGCTAAGTAAAGTGTAGAATTATGGCAAACTAGGGAATTCTTTCCTCAATTATGTGCTTCTCCCCCAGATAAAAGCCTGCTTTAGGGGAATTTGGATCCTGGTGATTGGAGTGTGAATTTTTTTTTGTTTTGGTAGACAAATCTCTCTCTCTCTCTCTCTCTCTCTCTCTCTCTCTCTCTCTCTCTCTCTATTTCACTTGACCATATAAGAGATGGTCTTTTAAAATATACTATTAATTGTTTAGGGAAAAAGTCCTCTTATTGCAGATTTATGGCCCTAGTCTCAGCCTTCCCAATACCTTATGCCAATATTGTAAATTTATTGTGATGCTGTAAAGTTACAGTTAAGGTATAATTTTTTAAATGCATTTCATCTTGTAGTTTGGAATAATAGTTATAAAGCTGGTCTCTATAGAAGCCACTGTAATTTATGATCTTGAACATCAAGTAATAATGCAGAGGATTATTGGCCAAAACATTTTTTAAATGAGAGATAATTTACTGAATTGTCACTTTCTAAACTCAAGTCAGGAGAGAAAAGTGTGTTTCTAAAATGACTACCTTTTAACCAGAGATTATCCTTCTCCATTCCCATTAGTTTACCTTCCTTCAACGGGGGGGTTGGGGGGGGCATATGTACACTAAATTAAATAGGATTTATTGGTTCGGCTAAGGTTCTGAATTACTATGGATTAGGAGACTCATTTCTTAGCCTTTTTCATTGAAATCCATCAGGATCTATGTGGTCTATCGAGTATTCTGCATACTTCCAATGCTTAATAAATATTACATTACAATATTAGCATAATCATAAATCATCTTAAAGTATTACATGGACTATTAAGTGAGATCCTATTCAGTTTGAGCCAAGACATCAAAAAGTTTTATTTTCTCTATATGCATACAAAGTAATTTAAAAACTCCCTTTCCAGGAAATGTCCTTGCCTCCATAAGATGTCTACAAAGTGAAGTGGTGAAGTTGTGTCTTCCAGTTACATATTTTATTTCCTCAATTTATTTTGGAGCCTGAATTTGCCATTTTAATATGAGGAAATTTAAAATTGAGCAGACAAAAATAGAAATAGCACCATTTGTCAAGTAAATGCCCTTTTCCCAATGGCAACACTAAAATCTTCATATCAGTTTACTGGGCCATCAGCTACGTAGTGTTCCTTGCCAATAAGAAGTTTTGCTTTGTATTCCGTGGTGTAGATGTACCACAGTTTTCTAACCCATTCATCTGCTGAATACTATGCTGCTGTAAAAAAGAAGGAATTCTTACCATTTGTGACAGCATGGATAGAACTGGAGAGCATTATGCTAAGTGAAATAAGCCAGTCAATGAAAGAAAAATACCACATGATCTCACTCATTTAT
>NW_006284238.1:1792184-1816077 GCF_000327345.1 Myotis davidii
GAAAAATAAAAAAAAGTTTTGCTTTGTCTGTGTTTGGTTAGGTCGCACAGACCTAGACTAACAGCCACTGAAAACATGAGGATTTCTTTACAGTTTCAGAAACAAACATTAACTAAAAAAAAAAAAAAAAAAATCAGTTAATACAATCTTATCCTAACTGGTTGCTTTGAAACTGTCATCAAGGCAAAAAATAAAAATATTTTCCCTCCAAAAGTATTGTTCAAATAATTACATTTTCTCTACCAAATAGAAGAAAAATGATGCATCATCTGTGGTAGATAGCAAAATGGCCAAAATTCTCCCTAACCGGTTTGCTCAGTGGATAGAGCGGTGGCCTGCAGACTCAAGGGCCCCAGGTTTTTTTCCGGTCAAGGGCATGTACCTTGGTTGCGGGAACGTCCTCAATAGGGGGTGTGCAGGAGGCAGCTGATCGATGTTTCTCTCTCATCGATGTTTCTAACTCTTTATGTCCTCTCCCTTCCTCTCTGTAAAAAAAAATCGATAAAATATGTATTTAAAAAATGGCCAACATTCTCCCCCCCTTACAGAGTACTTTTGCAGTTAGCTCCTCCCCTCAATTGACAGAGGCTATTTTAACAGCTTTGAATCTGAACTGACTTTGGGACTTGCTTTGGCTAACAGAAGGTCGCAGAAGCAATGTTGTGCCAATTCTGAGCCATGCCTCAAGAGGCATTGCAGCTTCTGCTCTTTCTCTAGGAACCCTGTCCAATTGCCCTGTGGACAAGCTGGAGCTAGCCTTCTGGTTGATGAGAGATATGTCGTCCATTCCCCTGCATTGTCCCTACCAACCCCCAGAAGCAGAGCTACCTCGCTGACCAGCAACTGTCAGCAAATGCATGAGAAATTCCCAGCCCAGACTAATAGAACTGCTCATCTGAATCCATTCCAAATCGCTGGCCCACAGAATCCTGTCCTGAATAAATGGTTCTTGTTTTCAGCCAGTACATTTTGGGGTGATTTGTTATACAGCAATAGATAACAGATACATCTTCTTCTTAAATAATTGGAAATAATTTTTTAAACATTATTCAGCTTAAATAAATGCTATTCTTTCACAATTTGGATTTCTATTGCTGAGTTACTTGGTGTTAAGTCTATAATTGGCAAACTAACTTTCTGTATATATATTTTAAAACATGCTTTTATTGAATTTTTAGAGAGAGAAGAAGAGAGAAACATTGATTGGTTGCCTCTTGCACCCCAACCAGGGATTGAACCCACATCCTGGGCATGTCCCCTGACTGGGAAATGAACCAGTGACCTTTCGGTGCATGGGACAATGCTCAACCAACTGAGTCACACCAGCCAGGGTGCTTTCTGCATATTTCCAACAGGAATGTTTGTCTCTGCTACTTTGCAAATTTCATAAGGTGACTTTTCTCTTCCACAAAAACTTCACATGGAACCCTAAATGAACACAATCAACATTCAGGCCCTTCTGATCCTCTTTGGTTAGAATAGCAAACCTGAACAGATGATTTCCCCAGAGGTGGTGCTTCCTCTGAAGTGGTTCCCAGCAAGAAAAATGAAAAGGTAAAATCAAAGGAAGCTATGTTTAGCCTCATCTCAAATCTCCACATCACTCACTACTATTGGTTTAATATCATGGCACCTCCATATTTCCGCAGGAAAATCTGCCACAAGACAGAAACAGTAGTGACCCTGTAATGGTCATCGTACTGTCATCTAACATCAAATTACAACATCTCTGTTCTTGGCTGACAGCCACAGCAGGACTGGGTACGTACAGCTCTCTTTACATCAGGGGTCCTCAAACTTTTTAAACAGTTCACTGTCCCACAGACTGTTGGAGGGCCGGACTATACTTTAAAAAAAAAACTATGAACAAATTCCTATGCACACTGCACATATCTTGTTTTGAAGTAGAAAAACAAAATGGGAACAAATACAATATTTGTATTTGCATGTGGCCCGCAGGCCGTAGTTTGAGGACCCCTGCTTTACATAGATAGAAAAGATGTGTTTCAAGGAAGTAAGATATAAAGTGAAATCTTATATATTAGGTCTTATCTTCCTATAATATGAAGTTCTGAACTTGGAGGAGAGTTTTGTCAAGGGCCCTTATTCACACTCCCTCAAGTCTTTACTGGACCAAATTCCCAACGTGTGCCATCCTGGGGGAGACTAATGCACACACTCAGAGTTGTGCTTTCAGCATCCATAGCACTTTCTTCCTGAGAGAACCAAACCACAGGCTACCCTTCCATCGTGGCTTTCTCATCCTTTGCTGTTGCTTCCTCCCACATTTTCGGAGTTCTCTTATCTTGTCTCCAATTGGTTTCTTCTGGCTACTCGACAATGACTCACAGCCCAGTGCCAGGCACGTAGTGAACACATAAAAAGTATTTGTGAAGTAAATACCCACTCCCTAAATCCAGGTGCTCTTCTTTAGCCCTGGTTTCCTTCTTCACTAACTTGATCTTTAACAATCACATTCATACTCGCAACTCCAGTTATGGTCCCTTTGTGGGTGTCTCCCAAGCTTTAGCTCTAGGACCTTATGCTTTCCATCATCAGACCCACATTCCCAGCCTTCTCATTTACTTGTTCACAAGCCAAGGTCAGGATAAAGTCCCCCATTAGTTCCCAAATGAGAATTTCTAGCTGACAGGCTTGGTAAAGCAGAGGACTCCACATTCTGTTAAGGAATGTAAAGAAGTCCCCCAAATTCTCATTGCTATATCAAGTTACCTCCTACCTGGTCTCAGCTACCCACTCTTACTTCTGTTCAATATACACTCCAAACTCCATATCCTGCATGCAGCATAGTATATATGGCTGGAGTGATCTATTCCAGACAGAAACCTGATGTGACCCTCCATTATTTAAATTGCACCCCATACCTCCCAAATAAAAGTAGAATTCTCGACATGGCTACCAAGCCCCGCATAAGCTGACCCCTGCCCCCCTCTCTGACCTCATCTCAGAGAAACCCTTAAACACACACACACACACACACCAGCTCAAGCCACTGAACCTTCTCCCTTGTCCTCAGAGAAGCCATTCAGCTCCCTGTCTCTGAGTCTTTGCTTATGCTGTCCCTTTGCCTGAAACATTTTTGCTCCCACCTGTTAAACTTGCATTCATCCTTCCTATGTCAGCTCAGATGTCACTTCCTCAGGGAAGACTCTTAGAACTGACCCCACAGAATAGAGCAGGGCACCTCTAAATAATCACATAGTACTAAATTTCTTTTCTTCATATCACCTGTCCCTTGATTAAAATTGTGTATTTGTGTGGCATTTCCTCTGCTTCCCTCCTGGTTCAATTACTCTCCATCACATCTCCAAAGCGCAGCATGGTGCACATATAATGGAATAAATGAATGAAAATAGCGCACTGGCACTTTACATTGTTTTTTTCCTGGTTTCTATGAGGAACCATAGCTCAGGGTTCTACAGAACGCAGTGGGGATAAGAGGGAGGGAGAGTCAAATGCCTCTCAGAGATTTGGAAATAAAGGATTTACCTCAGAGGGTTTAATCAGAGAGGCTTCATACAATGGACTCCAGCAAAGATATACAGAACCAACCTTAAAGTAATTGCAACTAGAGCCAGATCTAACTGAAAGTCTCTCCGTATCTAAAGAAGGCCTGTGGCAACTCAAAGGTAGCCAGTCAGAAATGGAGCAAAGGAAGTGAAATAAACCGAGGCTTATTCACAGTTTCTAATTCCCGAGTGTGTGTGTGTGTGTGTGTGTGTGTGTGTGTGTGTGTGTAGCTGGGGAAGCTCCCTGGTCAGATTGGCAGGTACACACAAATTGTAAACAGCTCCCCCGCAGCAGTCTCAGTACAATACCATTACATATTCAACGCACATAATGTCTTCCTTTGTTCTGAGGCCACCAAACTGTTAATACCTTGCCTCTCATATAGCTTGCCATTCATTCATAAATTTATTGAGCATCTAATATGTGCTATGTCTTGAGGATACAGTGGTTACTGCCCTCTCAGAGGTTGTCCGTCCAGCCACAAACAATTAAGAAAGCAAATTACCATCAAAGTATTGGGTCCCACGGCAGCCTTTCTGCCAGCCGAAGGTCCTTTCTTCAGAGAACCTCTCCTCTCATCTTTCTGATCTTGTTGAAGTTATGTGTCGCCATGAAGTGGCACGCTGCTCCACCACCACACCCTTACCACCACTGCAGGGTTAATCAGGCCAGTCAGGGTCCCTGTTAACATTTGTAACTGGGATTAAAAGGCCTCCCTTCTTCGGGGATTTTGAGTTATGTAGATATAGGCTTGGGCTGTCAGCTACTATCTTCCCTACTCTGGGGAGTAGGGTGGCTAGCTTTAACAAATAAAAATACAACAGGATCTGTCTGGATGTTCTTCTGAGAATTCAGGGCAGAGCAGAAGCAGGGAAACCATCCGGAAGCCTGATGTTCAAGACAGTAGGATAGTTGCTACAATCATTAATTATATCACATGCACTTCAGGTAAATTCTACGTGTCAGGATTTTAGGATTACTATTTATTTATTTATTTTTACTTATTTTTCTTTCTTTGGCACCATTTGGCTTTGAAAACCAACAATGTATAATTTGGGGCTGAAAAATGGTAATGAAGATACATGAATATCCATAAGCGATCCTTTCCCCAGGTTTTCTGTTTTAGAAGAATCCACAGAACAAGAGGGGAGATGTTAAACGGTGCCCTCATTATCTGATGTCACAAGTCAAAAAGCAACCAACCCCTCTGCAGCCAGAGGTCAACTTAGCTGCTGGTTTCTGTGCAGGTGAATTATGGCTTAAGAAATAACAATTTTCAGAACACTAATAATATACATTGAAAGAAACAAGAAGGGAGGGAAGATGCATGAGCTTAGGGAAAGGATTTTATAATGTTTCCTAGTTGACTCAATGATAAATGTACATAATTAATCATAGACACCATTTTGGCGAATGATATTTTTAAATGATAGAGGCAATTATCTGTACAATTACATATGCACAGAAATGCTTTATTTTCTGACTTTCAACAGGCAGCCTACCTTACAGAATAGGTAAGGAAGACTCTTACCTAATTCAGTATCCTAATTTGTAAACTCGATCTAAAGAGGACATTTTTTTTGGTGGTTAGAGGAGGTTCAGAAGAGGATTATAATAATGATAACTTCTTGGTTCTACTATGAATATCTTTGTGAAACTATTTAATCACTTATAATTTCAACCCATAAAATATGTTATACTAGTATATTCTCATTTCCCTCTCTCTTTAAAGTAATATAAAATAACTAGAGGCCCGATGCATGAAAATTCATGCAAGAGTAGGCCTTCCTCCCCCTGGCTGCCAGCACCGGCTTCCCTCCAGCACCCGGGGACCCTGGCTGGCTTCTCTCAGGCCCCAGCTTCGTCAGGAAGGACATCCGGAGTGACATCTGGAAGACGTCCAGTCTATTAGCATATTACCCTTTTATTATTATAGATATTTGAATGCTTTCCCAATAAATATTCTGGAAACAAATTGAAAAACTTGTGTAAATAAAAGAATATTTTCTACTTTCTCTTATTCTATTAAAATGAGAGAAAATTTCAGCATCTATAATACACAATCATCTTTTTTCTGATTTGATAGAATGAACACATACTCTCTGCTATTTCTTTAGCTGGATGGTCTTATCTTACAAAGACAGTGTGGTGTGGTGAAGAGTTCAGGCTGAAATCAGACAAATATAGTTTCCAATCTGCCTCTGCAATTTAGCATGATTCTAACCTTGAGCAAGTCGCTAAATGTTGCTAAGCCTCAATTTCTTTGTAAAAGTGATTCTAATCATATCAATCTCATAAAATATGTTGTGAGCAATACACGAGATAATGTTTATGAAGTATCTTGTCTAATGTCAGGGATTCAACACATGTTCAGTACTGTAGTATTATTAATGTTAACTCTTCCCTTTTATTAAATTTCTTCACTATCTTATCCTTCTAAAATAAATCATAATGTCATTCTATCATTCACTTATTCTACCAATGTAAATTGAATGTCGTGCATACAAACAAGATATCTGTATATAAATAAATCAGTCATTTTGGATATTAGTAAAGGATGGGTTGTTCAGAAAATGGCTTGGACCGATCAGTTACCAATTTCAATCTCTAATTCAGATGCTCTAAATCTGTGTTGTCTAATGCAATAGACATTAGCTACATGTGGCTCTTGAGCGTTTGAAATGTGACAATTTAACCTAAAATGTTCTGAATATGTAAAATATATTCCAAATTTTCAAGACTCAGTATGAAAAAAAGATTGCAAAATCTCATTAAGATTTTTTAAGATATCGATTGCGTGTTAAAATGACAGTATTTTGTATATATTGAGTTATGTAAATATATTATTAAAATGAATTTCATCTTTCTCTTTAGTTTTTAAAGTATGTGGCTCTGAGGAACATTATAATTTTGTTGCTCACATTTGTGGCTAGCATTATGTTTCTATTGGGCAGCACTGGTCTATATATTTAAATATAGCAAGAAACCAAGAGAGGGGAAAATGAAGGAAGGGCACTATCCCATGTGCTTCAGTTGGTTGAGTGTTGTCCCACGTAACAAAATGTTGTGCGTTCGATTCCTGGCCAGGGCATGTATCCAGGTTTCTGGTTTGATCCCTGGTCGGGCGTGTGCAGGAGGCAAACAACCAATGTTTCTCTTTTGCATTGATGATTTTTTTTCTCCCCTCTCTCTCCCTCTCCCTCTCTCTAAAATCAATAAAAATATATTTTTTAAAAAGGAAGGAAGGGAGGAGGAAAGGAAGGAAGGAAAGAGAAAGGAAAAGAAGGGAAGGGAAGGGAAAGGAAAAGAAAAGAAAGGAAAGGAAGGAGGGGAGAAAGAAAAAAAAGAGTCTTCAGGAACTGGAAGATATGTCTTAAAAAATCCTATAGTGGAATAATCCTTTTTATGCATAACTCAATGGTAAAAATTGAGGAGACTGACATACTGTGCCAGGCACTTAGCAAATGCCAACTTGTGTTATTTATTTAATGATCACAGCTCATATTTTAGGTACCATACTAGGTACTACAGTTACAATGATGAGCAAGACAATCTAGTCTATCCAAAACTACTAATTCTAATGAGGAAAACAAAAATGTTTGCAAATTTTCATATTTTGTATTTTATATTTTTTATAGACCTAAAAGATGTTTTAATTTTCTATCAAAGAGTTTGTGCATACCTTTCCCTTATTAGCACAATAAACAATGATTTATATTTTGTTACTGTAAAAACAATAGTGGAATACTGAAAGGCATTTTTGGTCCCTTTGACAAAAACTTAATTTGCTAATACTATACTGCAAAGGTGTTTATTAACAAAAATTTAATGTAGAAATACTGATCTGGCATCTATTTCTGTATCACACATATCATTCTCACACAGGTCACTTCTGAATCCTTCAACTGTAAGGCGATGCTTGTATATATGCAAATACAAAACGTTTGCATACAAATACACAGAGCAAACAGTCCATTTTGGAGCAGTCACAGCCTCTGCTGCCCGCTCCCACCTGCAGGCTCTCCAGGAAGGAAGGAGCCGTGCGGCCCCTGGGGCTCCCTGGCCTTTTGTCATGCTGATTAGGATACGAGCTGAGCTGCAGGATTTACATCTTAAAGGAAACGGAGCCCCAGCCCCAGAAAACAACAATCTTGGAGGCTGGAGGGAGTAAAGGAAGGTTACAGGGAGCCAGAGTTTGGGGGAGTAGGGAGGGAGGGAAGAGGAAGAGAAGAAAAGGAGAGAAAGAGAGAGAGAGAGAGAGAGAGAGAGAGAGAGAGAGAGAGAGAGAGAGAGAACAGAATAGTGACCTTGGCAAGATATGCAAGATATTGTGATATGAGATGAAATACTGAGCTATTGATGAGGGATGAAGTGGTGCTGAGATTCTGAGAGAAGAGAGAAAGCGGAATGAGCAATAAGCAGAGGCAAGAAGATCCCAGGAAGCCTTGCTGAGAATTATATAATCCCTTGGTGATTTTCTAAGAGGCTGCAATGAGGATTTAAAATGCTTTTCATTAATTCTTGCCTATCCAACTGGTGTGTCTATTGGCTATGATATAACCATTGACTCTGTGGTGAGAGCATCTTTGTTAAATTAATTAAACAAGGAGGCCATTAAACTGATGTGGCTCTAAGGCCATGAGAGCCTAGGAAGCAAACCAAAACCTAAGCCTATTAATGCCTCCAAGTTAGGAAATCAAAATGCTAAGAACAACCAATCACAAACAACAGCCACCTAGGCTTTAAACTATAACCAATTACATAATGTCTTTGCTTCCACACTTTCTCTATATAAGCCTTACCCTGAGCTCTGGAGTTGGGGCGCTCCTAACCACTTCTGGTTTGGTACTGCCCAGTACAAACTGATTTTTGCTCAAACCCTTGAAATGTTTAAAATGCCTCAGTTTATCAGTTCAGACTTCAAAGCAGTCAACTCTCTGAGGTTCTTCAGGAACTCAGTCTTGAAAATGAAGGCTACCCCAGCTCTTCTGCCGCCCAACAGCAATTGTGACTGTTACCCATGCCCTAACCCAACAGATGCTTCATAAATATGGTTCAATGGAAAATGCTTGGGGTCTTGCTGTGCAGGAGGCAGCTGATCGATCTCTCTCATCGATGTTTCTGGCTCTTTATCCCTCTCCCTTCTTCTCTGTAAAAAATCAATAAAATATATTAAAAAAAAAAAGAAAATGCTTGGGGTCTGAAGGTGGATTGAATGTGGCATCTCTGTACACCAAATAGGTAGGACCACCAGTTGAATACATGTGACTCTGTGGCTCTAGGGAGTAATAAAGCACTCACCCACACGTGCTCCTCAACCTTCATGTTTGCCATGGCAGGAGCTGAGCGGACTTGGTTTACCAATTTTGCTCAGGTTTCTGTTTATTTTATTGTTTACTATTCAGTTTGTTTTACTGTTTACTATTCAGTCCTTGACAAGTAATTTACATTCTCAGCTTAAATACACAAGCTCACTTTACTGCAGTCCCAACTCCTCCTGCCCCTGAATCAGGGATTGGGGAGCCGGGGAAGCAGCGAGGAAATTCCCCAGGTGCGAGGAAATTCCCCAGGTGCGAGGCACTCCCACCATCTTGTCAGCACAGGCTGATGCTGGGGAAAGGGAAGAGAAGGGTATGCTCCCCCGAAAGCCTGGGGGAACGGTACAGTTCAGGGTAGGTTGCACACTAGAATCACAAGGCAGCTTTAAAAATAAATAGTACCCTTGTGTAGGTCCAATCCAAAATAATTAAAATTGATTTCCTGGGCCTCTATAATAGTTTTAAGGTCCCTGGTTGGTTTTGATGCTTAGTTAGAGGTAAAGAGTATCCTCTCCTGCATCCTAACCAAGTTTGCGTGTTCCCTTTCTAATAGTAATAGCACAGGTTAGAGTCCCCAGCCTCCAGTCCCCTACACTTTAGTCAGTAGCCTGAGGCCACGAATCTGAAGAAGTTTCTGGACTTTGTCCCTAACTATTGAGACCTCCCTCATTTACTGGGCCAGTCCTGAGTCATGCTGTTATCTTGGAAATTTTACTAATAGCTCCCACTTCCTTGGAAGAGTCCAGGTTTGGATGGTAAATTATATGGTCCCTCTATACATATCAAACAAGGAAATCCCAGCCAAGCCTAGACCAGCACAGTATTTTCCTGGGATTCCTTCCAGCAGCAATTTTAATATTCTTTCACTCTCTTCCCTCCTCAAATGTCTTTCTTTCCAGTCCTTTCTTTTTTCTCTTTCATCAGATAAGGCTTAAACACACTCCAAAGCAGTCCGTTCCCACACTCTCCCTCCTTTCCACATCCTGAGAATTTTTTCCCTTCATTTCCACATTTGTAGGGTGCAGGTGGAGGCTGCAGCTTAAAAAGATTTTATCTGCTTTGTTCTGTTTGAGGGCAAGAAGAGAAGGAAGTATCCTGAAGCTCTGGCTTTTCTCCAGAACTGGAATGCCTAGAAAAACTATCAAGTACAGGGTCCACCAGGAAATCATTGCAGCTGATGAGGGAATGAGACACTCAGCGATTCACCTAACTGTGGGCCTCAGACCACTACAGGTAGAAGGAGGAGGAGACAGACAGATTCATCTAGATTCATCCAAATCACAGACTTCCCACAGAGCCGAGCAAAGGCCAGTGACGGGCATCTACGCCTTTCCTATCCTGATCCTCCTTCTGGTTGAGGCCCTCAGCTTTGAATCCCAATGCCTGGGTCTGATGCTCTTGTATCTGGGCACTGGGTTTGTTTACCCCACCCCTTCCCTGCCTTTCATTCTAAATCTGACACATTACAAACACCTCCACCCCTTCCCCCACAGCCCCTGCAGCCTTGGCCCCTCTTAAAGCTCTTCCTAGATTCCATTTCCAAGAACACAGGCCAGAACCAGGAACTGCCACTTGGGGCAAAGATGGTGCACAGGCCAATGAAATGGCAGAGAGCCTCTGACAGGGTCATACTTGTCACTGCTTTTCTTCGTTTTCACTCCCTGGCCTGCTCTCCTCTCACCAAAGTTCAGAAGATTTCCTTGCAGGACTGAAACTAGGAAGCAGTATCTGAATCTGTTTCCACTCTAAAATCTGATTCTTTCCATGACCCCTCCCCTTCCATTCAGTTACAGCTGAGCTCTTCATCCTCATATTGTCTACCACCTTCCTAAACAGCCTCACCTCTCCAGCTTATCTTGAATAGGAGCTGCTAAATTAGTTTATGAGCAAACAGGATTGAGTAATACGAACTACCCGCATCTGCAGTTACAGAATTCAGTTGTAATGGAGCAGGGGTGGCAAACTCAAAGGACCACACAGGGATAGACCACAGGGTGACGGAGTGAAGCAGGCTGGGTGAGGACCAGGGCAGGCTGGCGTGGGTCTCACCTGTCTCAAGTGCCCAGCTGCTGTTCTCTTTTTTAAAACATGTTATTACATTTATTGGGGTGACATTGGTTAATACAATTATACAGGTTTCTAGTGTACATTTCTATGATACAAGATCTATATATTGCACTGTGTGCCCACCACCCAGACCATCTTCCATCACTATATATTAGGGCTCCTCCACCCCCACTCTCCTTCCCTCTGGCAACCGCCACCCTGCTGTCCATGTTCAGGAGTTTCAGTTTTATAGCCCACATATGAGTGAAATCATATGGTTATTAGCTTTTTCTGACTGACTTATTTTACTTTGCATAATGTTCTCAAGGTGCATCCATGTCACAAATGGCAGTATTTCACCTTTTCTTGTGCCTGAGTAGTATTCCATTGTGTGAATGTGCCACATCTTCTTTACCCAGTCCTCTCTTGAAGGACACTTTGGTTGTCTCCATGTCTTGGCCACCATGATTAATGCTGCAATGAACATAGGGGTGCATATATCTTCCCAATACATCTTTTCGAGGATATACCCAGGAGAGGGATTTCTAGGTCACATGGTCGCTCTATTCTTAATTTTTTGAGGAATCTCAAGACTGTTTTCCATCGTGGCTGTACCAGTCTACGTTCCTACCAGAAGTGAATGAGGGTTCCCTTTTCTCCACATCCTCTCCAACACATGCTATTATTGTTTTGCTGATAATCAGTTGCTGTTCTCTTGCAATGAACTATTGCCATGGAAAAATGCTGGCTCGAAATGCTAGATCTTTCCATTTTTCAAGAAATAAAGATATCCAGATTGTTATGACCAATGTATTTTTTTAAATATTGGCAACTAATTTTTAAAACTTTTAATTTTATGCTGGCCAAACAAAACATCTCTGAGTAGGAACTTGTTCTCTGGCTGCCAGTTTTCAATGTCTCTTCTAGTGCATATGTGAGTTCCATGCTTTTGAATTGGCTCCGACTCCTGGCAACTCCATGAATGAGTGATGGTGGCAATGTCCTGTCCTCACAGCCCAGCTCAGCTCCTGTAGACTCATTCCCATGGCTTCCTTTATGGAGTCAACCCATCTCATATTTGGTCTTTCTCTTTTTATGTCACTTTCTATTCTTCCCAGAATGGAGTGTTTTACAAAAAACCCTGCCTTCTCATACCATGCAAGAAGTAGGACACCTTCAAGTATATTCTTAGGCAAACTTTTGCATAATGTGATTTTTAGATGGAATAATCATCTGAGGCAACCCAACATGAAATCAAGTGGTGTGAAAATCTAAGGGATATCCTGGCAACCTACCTATGATGGTATTTATGTATAAAACAACATGAGCAACAATAGGCATTCCATTAAGTGACAAACAGTCACTTAGGAAAATCTTTTAATGAAAGGAGGCTTGAAACATTCTATAAGAGGTCCATTGTGCATACTTTTGTGCCTGAACACTTCATTTTTCATCAACAGAAAGTCTCTAATTGTCTTCTATTTTAAAACATCTTCATCAGCAAAGACACTGCGGAGGCAGTTAGAGGGGAAATAATGACACTATAAAAGTTGGCAGTGAAATCAGTTAATCTCTTATCCCTTGTGACAGTTTACATTTTGAGTGACAACTGAGGTTATCTAATTTGCAAATATTTCAGCATTATTCTTGAGCAAAGTAATAGGAAAACAAATAACTTCCCACTATTACCAGATATTATCATTTTTAAAAAAACCAAGATGTTGCCGAAACTGGTTTGGCTCAGTGGATGGAGTGTCGGCCTGCGGACTGAAAGGTCCCAGGTTCGATTCCGGTCAAGGGCATGTACCTGGGTTGCGGGCACATCCCCAGGAGGAGATGTGCAGGAGGCAGCTGATCGATGTTTCTCTCTCATTGATGTTTCTAACTCTCTGTCTCTCTCCCTTCCTCTCTGTAAAAAATCAATAAAATATATTAAAAAAACCCCAAAACAATAAAAACAAAAAAACAAGATGCAATGCTTTACTATTTCAACAAATGCAATAGTTTGAAATGGAATGTATTTCAACATGGATGGCAAAAAATGGCTGAGTGACTAAGACTCTAGGGCAGTGGTTCTCAACCTTCCTAATGCCGCGACCCTTTAATACAGTTCCTCATGTTGTAGTGACCGCCAATTTCATTGTTACAAATTGAACATAATTAAAGCATAGTGATTAATCACAAAAACAATATGTAATTATATCTGTGTTTTTCGATGGTCTTAGGCGACCCCTGTGAAAGGGTCATTCGACCCCCAAAGGGGTCGGGACCCACAGGTTGAGAACCACTGCTGTAGGGCAGGGCTTCTCTACCTCGGTCCTAACTGACTGTGAGTTAGAGAACCTTTTGGTCTGGACGCCTGTCCTGTGCACTGCAGGCTGTTTAACAGCATCCCTGACCTCTGCCCACTAAATGCCAACAATACCCAACCCCCCTCATCACAATAAGAAAGGACCTCCAGATATTGACAAATGTCTCCTGGGGACCAAATGTGCCTCCATGGAGAACCGTTGCTCTAAAGAAAATGTTGTACATCACAACTTGGATTTTGATTCTCCAAAAAGTCTTAAAATGAGAAGTTTGCTAACTATATAAAGTCCTCAGGGCACTATGGGGGTTAGGAAGCAAGAGCAGTGAATGTATGCTGACAAGAAAGTCACTGAGTGCCCCGCCTGCGTGGGTCAGTGGCTGAGCATCGACCTATAAACCAGGAGGTCATGTTTTGATTCCTGGTCAGGGCACAGGCCCAGGTTGCTGGCTGGATTCCCAGTGTGGGGCGAGCAGGAAGCAGTGGATCAATGATTCTCTCTCATCATTGATGTTTCTGTCTCTCTCTTCTCCTCCCTTCCTCTCTGAAATCAATAAAAAAATATTTTTAAAAAATGTCGCTGTGGGGGCAGCCCTAGATGTGAAATCCACTCTTCTTGACAATAATGCCCAAAATGAGCAGAAACCAATAAAATCAATTGGACCAGGCAGCGACATCTGGTAGATTCCAAACTACAGATGGGGAACTCCAGCCTTCCTCGGGCTAAGTCTGAGGTGAATTTTCAACATATTGAAGGATAGGATAATACCAAATGTTATATTTAACAGGGAATCCTTTTTTCATTTTGGAAAGAAAAAAAAAATTTCCAGAAAAACATGAAAGTTTATAACAGTGGTTTGAAATCAGTAACCCTCAATTTTTTCTTTGTGGTTATAGAAGAAATCATCAATTGCATTTCTCAATAGAACCTCATAAACACAATAGGCCAAATGCCAGAACAGAAATTAAATGGCTGTGTGATCCTCAAGGGAAGACATACTTTCACTATGAAGTATTCACACCAAACCTTGAGAACAGTACTCGAAAGAGAATGAGCTAGAGCATGTGGCGCTTGCATTTGCTGTTTTGACAGCACTGTTTATCAAGAACTACAATTTCCCCCAAAAAAGACTACTTAATTTTTATCATATTGTTTTTCTGTCTTGTAGGAACTACAAAAAATAAGTTCACTAAGTTTTTGGTTGAGTTTTAGTTCATTTAACTTGTTTTACCCCAGTTAAATGCTTCAAAATGGTATCTTCTAGTCTTCTTTTTACAATCTATATTTTGTTAGCTTAAATGTGGTTTGATACTGTAATGGTGGATATATATTATGTATTTGCCAAAACCCATTGAATACACAACACAAAGAATAACCACTAATATAAGCTATGAACTTTAGTTAATAGCAATGCATCAATATTGACTTAACGATTGTAATATATCTACCACACTATTGCAAGATGCTAATAATAGGGGAAACTGGGGGGTAGAGTGGTGGTGGGTGGGCAGAGAGGGGGGTATATGGGAACTCTGTATTTCCTGTTCACTTTTTCTATAAATCTCAAATGACTTTAAAAAATAAAGTCTATTATTTTTTAAAATCTGTTGTAAATTTTATAATTAAAAAACCCAAGTGTTAAAATTATTTGGGAGTAGGTGGGAAAAGATCAACCAAAGAACTTATACACATATATGCATAACCCACGGATCCAGACAATAGTGTGGAAGGCCAGGGGGTGGGATGGGGGGTTGGGGGATAGAGAGGGGCGAGGACATGCTAGAAAGGGTCAATGGGGGGAAAGGGGATATATGTAATATTTTCAACAATAAAAATTTTAAAATAAATAGTTAAAATTAAAAATATTTGAGTGTTTATTTTTATTGATTTTTTATTATTTCAGAGATGAAGGGAAAAGAAGAGAGAGAGAGAAATATCCATGATGACAGAGAACATCTGATTGGCTGCCTCCGGCATGCCCCCTACTTAGGATCGAGCCCGGAACCTGGGCATGCACCCCCAACTGAAATCCAACCTGGGACCCTTCAGCCTGTAGGCTCTATCCACTGAGCCAAACCAGCCAGGGCTTGAATGTTTTATTTTTAAATAGGCCTTTTAAAGATGGATCCATTCCCTGCTTATTCACTGCTGAAAGATGATTGCTCAAGGTGAAGTGGAGAGAAAACAGGACTTTTTCTGTTGTCCAAGCTTGGCCACTGACCACTCTCATCCAAACTCCTGGAAAATACTATTTGAGCACTGTGAATAATGAACCTGAAATTGTCTTATATGTATGTATTTTTCTCCACTTTAGCAATTCTACATAATTTAATATTTTCTCCTCACAAAATAACCTTTGAAGTAAAATTCATTCAGAATTGTTTACAAATCATTTTACATGCTAGGCCAAATCGGCTTCTAATTAATAGTATATAATATTCACTAGAGAGACAGTAAGTTACAATGAGTCAGACAGCTTTTTCTTGGACTTTATCTACAAAACAGCAAAGAAGTTGTGCTGGAATACAATAAATTTGTTAAAAAATAAATCGGTTCCAGTTTTAATTTCTGCCACAGTGGAAGATTTTTCAATATAGAAACTTCCTGGATGGGTGTCAGAAATCCTCCAGACTGATAAGACTCTCTTCAGTCACGGCAGGGCTCAGAGTAGAGAATCGCAGCAGATGTTCTGCGGAGAGAGGGCAGTCTAAAGGAAGTTTTGAATGATCCTGTATTCAAAAGATATGCAGTCTAGTCAGAAAGGTAAAATCTACACTTGTGACAAACATTTAGAAAACACCAAACGTGGCTTAGAGTAAGTGTGACTGAGTTCAAGAGGAAATCAGTGCTGAAAAGTTCCAAAGACACAGTTCGGCGGCACAGAACAATGTGGTAAGCGCGTGGGCTCTGGACTCCTAGAGGCGTGGGTTCTATTCGAGGTTGTGGAACTCAGGGCAGGTTGCGTCACCTCTCTGGGTCTCAGATCCTACTTCTGTGGAGCGAAGCAGGGTGAGCTCACGTCCTTCAATAGCTAGATTCGTGGTAAGAGTGCAAGAAGTGGTGGTTTTGTCAGCACTGTGAAGAATAGTCGTAGCAGTAGTCATACATCCTGTAAAAGGTGCATGTTTCCAAGAAGGTCAGAGATAGTCCAGTGGAAAGTAAGGAGACTGAATTTCAACAGGAAGGTTTATGTTTCCCAAGCAGTAGGAAGGAACATTTTGAGGTAAGATTGAGAAAGTGAAGTTCCTTCGGGGTGTTTTATATGGAGTAAAATAAATGTGGTGTTGCCTGGCTGGTGGGGCTCGGGGGTTGAGCACTGACCTATGAACCAGGAGGTCACAGTTGGATTCCCGGTGAGGGCACATGCCCGGGTTATAGGCTCGATCCTTGGTGGGGTGCAGGCAGGAGGAAGCCAATCAATGATTCTCTCTCATCATTGATATTTCTGGCTCTTTCTCCCTTCCTTACTGAAATCAATAAAAAAAAAATTTAAAAACATATGGTACTGATATCATTTAGGAAATAATATCTAAAGGCTCAGTGCAGGAGAGTAAGAGGTAGAAAGAGAATTAGTTCAGGAGTCAGAAGACCAGGGTTCTAGAGTAGGTTTTACCTTCAGAGTCCTAATTCCCCTCCTGATTAGCTCTGTAACTCTGGGCAGGGCTAAACCTTTAACATGTTCACGTGTGAAAATGAATGTGTGATCTCTGAGGACCACTAAAGACCTGTAGCAAATAAGAGCCTAAGTCTCGGTCATAAAGGTGGCACGATTAAAACAGGAAAAGAGCTGCTCTACAAGATCTTCGTATAATTGATTGGAATGAGAAATAGACAGAGGAGGCCCAAGGGAGAGAAAGAGTTACATTTACAACGTACTCTCACAACAAGATAACAGGAATAACCTGCTGCAGGAATAGATATTAACAGGGCCAAGAGTTGGGAGGATGGGAATGACATAAAAATTACTGAAATTGAGAGAGAGGATAATATTTGAGGAAGAAAGGAAACATAACAAACTTATTTTTCAAAGAAGTTGTGTCAGGACATGGCAGGATACCTTTAATATTGAGCAATGAGCAATAAATTAGGTTTAGTGATTTGATATAAGTAAAACAGATTATATTGTACATCTACGACCACTTCATCATATTAAAGATTTTCTAAAAACTGATTATAAAACTCCCATGAGAACATAAAGGTCTAGGGATAGCCAAGACAAATCAGAAGGACGGATTTTCTCCATTAGATATCATGAATCAATGGTACCACTACATCAACTAAAATAATATAATATTAGGGGAAGGTCAACATATCAACGAGTGGAAATACCATCTTACATCAGAACTCAGTGCATGCAGAGGAGACTTTAAAAACCAGCAGGCATTGTAAGTAGTTTCACCATCCATATGGAAAACAATATAATTAGAACCCTACTTCACAGCATACTTAAAAATAATATTCCAAATAAATTAAAAGACATAGATGTGAACACACAACAAACATCTTTTTATAATTTTGAGAGGGAAGGAAATTCTTAGACCGTGTTCAGAAAATAAACTTCATAAAGGGAAAAACTGATTCATTTGAGTACATCATTTCTGGTGAGAGTATACATTTGGAGAATAGTCTGGTAGAATGTAGGAAAGCTGAAGACACATATATTATTAACCCAGAAACTCCAATTGTTGTCATAGACTTTAAAGAAATTTGAACATTTCCCTGACTGAGGTAGCTCAGTTGGTTAGAGTGTCTTCCCTATATGGCAAGATTTCAGGTTTGATCACCAGTCAGGGCACATACAAGTATACAAGTATCAACCAATCTCTCTCTCTCTCTCTCTCTCTCTCTCTCAAAATCAATAAATAAAAAATTTTAAAAATACTATAAAAAGAAAAAAAGAGAGAGACTTGAACATCCTATATAATAAAATGGTAATATGCAAATTGATCGAATGGTGGAATGACTGGTCACTATGGCGTGCACTGCGCACCAGGGAGCAGACGCTCAATGCAGGAGCTGCCCTCTGGTGGTCAGTGCGCTCCCACAGGGGGAGCGCCACTCAGCCAGAAGCCAGGCTCACAGCTAGCAAGTGCAGCGGTGGTGGCGAGAGCCTTTCCTGAGTCTACGACAGTGCCAAGGATGTCCAACTGCTGGCTTAGGCCCACTGTCTGCAGGGCAATCGGACATCCCCTGAGGGCTCCAGGACTGCGAGAGGGTGCAGGCTGGGCTGAGGGAACCCCTCCTCCGAGTGCATGAATTTCGTGCACCGGGCCTCTAGTTTATACATAAGGAGATATGCTGAATAGCCTGTACTGAAAAATTGGAAGCAACCTAAATGCATATCATTTGAGGAATGGATAAGTAAGTAATGATGGTGACCCCCATACCTGTTAAGTTTATTTAAACCTTGATCTCCATGTATTGATACAGATATAACTTAACAAAATGTTAAATGAAAAAAGCAGAATTGAATATATCATTTATGGACATTTGAAAAGCTCACAAAAAGCTATTTACCAATTATGGATTCACACACATGTAGTAAAAATGTAGACAATAGACAGGCAGGGTATTTTATGAGAGAAGTTATTTTGGAGAGTGAAGAAGGGAAATATTACCAGGAGGTGTTTAAATGTTTGCCAACTCTAAGTACCTCTGTTTATTTTTTAAAACAATAAAAAGAATCTGTTAGTATTTCAAAATTCTGACTGAGTACTGAATGTGCATTATATTATTTTTAATATTTTTCTGTATGTTTGAAATATTTTAAAATAAAGAATTTGCATTAGTAAAGTACAATGGGAAAATGTTATTACTCTAATACTTTAAATATGACCTATGTATATAACTTTTAAATTTTTAAGGGGTTAAAATTACTATTTTGGGCGTATTCTGAAACTTCAAGTTTTCAGAATGATTATTTTTTTTGGGGGGGGGCACTTAGTTCTTCATTTCTCAAAGTGTTGAATAAAAATTATATGGGAAAGAAAATTTGCCATAAAACACTGATAATTATATAACAAATGCATTCTTAGGTTAGAAAGAAATTCATTGCATCGCTCCACTTCAAATTTGATCATGAATTAAATGATCCGGGGCCACTACTGATTGATAATATTAGCAGGTTAATGAAATTCAATTCACTAAAATTGACTTTCCAATACAGTTCAAACATGGAAGTGCTGTGTAAAATGAGGTACACCTGTAAATTCCAAAGTGTAACTCAGGCTCTAGGGACTATAGACCCCTTTGATCTTGTCATAAATTGGCTCCTGAAAACCAGAAGGCCTCCTGGACTCAAGTCTCCAGGGACCTTATCCCTAAGGCATCTCAAAACAAATAAAGTGGCTGAGACAGATGCGGGACCCAGACAGAATGGCAACCATTTCACAAATTAACCCCCAAACGATGTGAACTGACAATTCTCCACATGTAATTATGGCTTTTGTTATTTTTTTCCCCATGAAAGTATTCAATGCTTTGGCTTAAATGCATCAGATAGAGGTATTCAGCCTCGGCTGGCAATATTTCTGATCCATATTTTAATAGATTATCCTGAATTGGCCTCCTGGAAGCATTTATGCTGACCAGTTTTGAAAACCTCTTTGTCAGCCCTCACCCTTACCTGCTAACGCCCAGCTCTAATGGATGGAAGTAGGGGGTGATGATAATCACTGTCTGCCCAGTCCTGAGAGCTGTGCCTGAGTCTGCAAAACAGTCTGTCTAGAGAGAAAAAAAAAACCCCACAAAAAACCAAAACACAAAACGGAAATAAGGAATGTAATTCAATGAAGACTTGGGAACCAAGCTCGAGGGTTTCTTTTTAAAGGAGAAATGATATCAGAAGCAGGATTATGAAAAGAAAGAGTTAGTAAAAATAGGATCTTTGTGAATTAGAATGGCGAGGCCATTTCAAATTGAATTACACAGGATCATGGCAATTAGAATTGGAAAAGATCTCTCGGTCTTTCTCTGTCAAAGCGTGATTACTCCCAGTGGTATATTCTCCCGAGCTTAGTCCAGTCTAATTTTAAATGATTCAAGTGATGGAGCCTCCTTGGCTCTCTTGGGATATCACTTCACAGTCTAAAATAGCTAACTGCTGGGAGAGCCCTCCTATATATGTTCTTTTATTTCTTTATTTCCATTATTCTGTTTTGTAGTTCCCCAATCCACCTTAAAACTACTTTAATTTAATTGTAAATAGGTACAATCTACATATAAATGATTAAATCCAGCTGAGTCTGGGTCTTTTTGTATAGGCTAATGTCTCTCCAGCTTGCTCTCTCTCTCTCTCTCTCTCTCTCTCTCTCTCTCTCACACACACAAATCTCCCTCTCTCTCTCTCTCTCTCTCTCTCTCTCTCTCTCACACACACACACACACACACACAGAGACACACACACACACACACACGTGTACACACACTTAAATATATGCATATGTACACACACAAACATATATACATCTCACATGTACTCACAATTAGAAAATATTACATAGCCACAATGTGTTTCTGAGAAAAATGAATAAAGACCCCTGAGTTTTAGGACATTCACTGATATAAACAATAATAAAAAAATCAATAATCTACTGTGTGTTTTTTTGTTTTTTAAATATATTTTTTATTGATTTTTTACAGAGAGGAAGCGAAAGAGATAGACAGTTAGAAACATCGATGAGAGAGAAACATCGATCAGCTGCCTCCTGCACACTTCCCACTGGGGATGTTCCCGCAACCAAGGTACATGCCCTTGACTGGAATCGAACCCGGGACCCTTCAGTCCGCAGGCCCATGCTCTATCCACTGAGCCAAACCAGTCAGGCAACCTATTGGGTTTTGTTTGTCTTCTAATCCTCACCCAAGGATGTTTTTTTTTAAAAAAAATGATTGAGAAAGAGAAAAAGAGAGACCTTGATGTGAGAGAGAAACATCAATTGGTTGCCTCCTGAACATGCCCCCACTAGGGATTGAACCTGCAACCTAGTTGTGTGCCCTGATCAGGAATTGAAATGCACCTTTTGGTGTATGGGACGGCACTCCAACCAACTGAGCCACTTGGCCAGGGCTAACCTACTGTTTTTAAATTGATAAAAAGGCAACAAACAATAAACCTAAGTGTTATTTCACTTTATATTTAGTGTACACAAATTAAATAATATGGTCTTTTAATATAGTGTTTACTCTAGCTTATACAGTATAAATAATATAGGTATACAAGATGGGAAAATTCCATAAATATATTTATAGAAATTATTTTATTCAAACTTTTTTGCATGCATTGAAACAATAGAGACTCATACTCATTCTTGTACTAAATTTGGTTTGAGCTTTGAGTAAGTTGTAGAGCCTGGGGGAAAAGCTTGGGGTGTTCTAGGTTAATGGAGGTTGCTTAAGGATATTTAAATTTGATCAAAGAATTAATATAGCTTTACATGTCCTTTCCAAATAGCTGCCCTAAAGTGTTTTTCACACCTGTCAATCAGCCAACCAATATCCAATCAGGTAGAAAAATGAGAACCATGGAAAAGGAGCAAAAAATATAAAAAAATGAGCTTTCATTACAAAGATGGAATTCACCATTTTCATAGGTGCAATTTTTTTATATTATCAATTCATACAATTTTTGAGCTGGAGGGGATCTAGGAGCTAGGAATCTCTGCTACATCACCATCATAATTTGCTGGAATCATCTAGCTCAGTGATTACACAGTCGTGGTCTAGAAAAATTATAAAGTGAGTCTGTACAGCAATTTAAACTTTTAAATTTGTCAGTTGGGTAAATTTTAGTTAACTATGTGGACTGAATATGTTTAAACATCAAATTCCTCCAGAAATCTTCTTAAAATTACAACAAAAATATTACAAAATTACAAAAAATAAAATAAAGAGAATGTGAGAGAAGACGGTAGCCAAGGAGACATGTCTGAGAACTTTTTATTTTTTTATTTTGGAAGATGAAAGTAAATGGAGTGGTAACAGACTAAATTGAATGGGGGAAGCTAATAATAGCTAATGATTTTTGAGCACTTATTATATGCTAAGAATTATTATAAAAGTTCCATATAATTTAATCCAGTTAAACCTCACAACAACACTGTGAAGTAAGCATTACTAGGTGATGATTCTGAAGCAGAGTAAGAAAGCTGCTATGAGGTAGAAATCCAGAGGACATAATTTCCATGTCTGTGCACAGGAAAATATTAATGACAAGCTAACTACATTGTCCCACCAAACCCCCAAAGGCTAAGTACTTGGAGGCACCTTCATAGTGAAAGAAGGAGTGAGGGGTAGGGCTGAATGATTGGTTGAAAGACCATAGCAGAAAAACTTAAACCGCTAGCTCTCCTTTATCGTGATAAATGAAAGAAAATTTTAAGCATTCAAGTGGGTTGAAAGATTGCAGGATTTTTCATGGCAGAATGGAATATTCTTTAAAAAAAAATACTTATAATAACTGACATGTGGGTTCCCATAAAATGTCAGTTGGCCACCCAATACCTACCCAGTGGTGGCTAACTATCTGCAAGTCCTAACCCTTGTACAGAGAGTTTACAATCAGATTTTAATGAGTCATTCTTAATGTCTGTTTCTGTTTACTGCTTTCTCTCTTGCTAATAGTTTGCTTTTCTCTTGCTTTTGTTGTGTATCATTTTTCACTGCATACAGAAGACCAATGGAGACTGAGGAAAATTTCATTTGAATGTCCAAATGAAAATAAAAATGAACCTTGACCCCTACCTCACACCATGTACCATATATACATCTTAATTAAAGATGGATAATAGACCTAATTATAAAACACTTAAGCTTTTACAAGAAATCATAGGAAAACATATCCATGACCTTATAGTAGCAAAGATTTCTTAAAGAGCACAAAAGGCACTAATCATGGTTGAGGGTCACATTGAGCTGTGAGTGGCCTCACGGGCATCTTTAGGCAACCATAACATGGCAGAAGACATTGGGACCAAAATCAAGAACCACCAGACTGCCCCTATTTACAGTCATTTCCTCAGAACCAGATCAGAACCAGACTAAAACTGTTGTCACAGCTACCTGGACTTTCACGGCTGTGAGAAGGCAATCATTGCTAAAGGGGGTGATGTCTTGCGTGCAAATGGTACAGGCATGTGTACAAATCTCCCTGCCCCGTATCCTGGTGTTGTCCTGGGATGACCACAGGGCAGAAGCACATTTCCTGGGGAGATCTGAACTGGCTCTACCCACCTCCCCTGTTCTCCATCTTCTCCTAGGGAGGTGAGGGGGGATCTGGATACATCCCACCCTGGGATCCTAAATAATGGCTTAACCAATAATAAATACTTGTTGGAAAAGTGTTTTAAAAAAGGGCACTAATCATAAAAGAGCAGCTTGATATATTGAAATGTATTAAAATAAGGAGCTTGGTTTATCAGAAGACACCATTAAGAGAGTAAAAGATAGCCTGGCTGGCGTGGCTCAGTGGTTGAGCATCAACCTATGAACCAGGAGGTCATGGTTCGATTCCCGGTCAGGGCATATACCCAGTTGTGGGCTCAATCCCTGGTGTGGGAAGTACAGGAGACAGCCGATCAATGATTCTCTCTCATCACTGTTGTGTCTATCTCTCTCTCCCACTCCCTTCCTCTCTCTCGAAATCAATAAAAACATATGTTAAGAAATAAAAACTATCTCTAGCCACTGGA
>NW_006284238.1:1816527-1822843 GCF_000327345.1 Myotis davidii
CATGCAGAATTTTGTGCACTGGGCCTCTAATATTAATATATATATGGAGAGAGAGAGAGAGAGAGAGAGAGAGAAGACCCAAACAAACAAAATATTTATGAGAACATGCAAAGAACTCCTTCAAATAAATAAAAGACAACCTAATTTGTAAAAAATTAACCAAAAGACTTGAAAACAAATATCACAAAAGAGTATATGTAAATGTACAATAAGCATAGGAAAAAATATTCAACTTCCCTAGTCATCAGGATATGTAATTTAAAATGACAATGGGATATTACTGTAAAACCACCAAAATGGTTAAAATTAAAAAGACTATCCATATCAAGTTTCGGTGAGGATTATGAGCAATTTGAACTCTTAAACTTTGCTAGTTGATGTGAATATAAATTGAAGTAACCACATGGGAAAATTCTTTGGCAGTATGTACTAAATTTTAATACATCAGCAATTCTATTCATGAGAAATGAGTTTCAATGTCTACCAAAACACATGTAAAAATATTCATAGTATGCCCTGACTGGTTTGGCTCAGTGGATAGAGCGTCGGCTTGAGGACTCAAGGGTCCCAGGTTCAATTCCGGTCAAGGGCATGTACCTTGGTTGCGGGCACATCCCCAATAGGGGGTGTGCAAGAGGCAGCTGATTGATGTTTCTCTCTCATTGATGTTTCTGACTCTCTATCCCTCTCCCTTCCTCTCTGTAAAAAAATCAATAAAATATATTTTTTAAAAATATTCATAGTATTTATTCATAACAGCCTTAAAATGTAAATAATCAAAATCCCCATCAGTAGGAAAATGGATAAAGTGTAGTATATTTAAATGGTAGAATAGTAAACAGTTATAAAAAAAAGTTTAAAAAAGAATGAACTACTACTATATGCAACAGCATGCATAAATCTCAGAGGAAATATTTTTAGTGAAATGCAGACCTAAAAACATATATATTACATGATTTAATTTATATGAAGCTTAAGTATAGGTCAAGCTATCTATAAGAATAGAAGTTAAAATAGTGATTACCTCGAGGAGGCTAGTCTGATCTGTGAAGCTGAAAATGTTTTCTATCTTGATCATGTTTGGTTACATGATTTCATACATGTGTAAAAATTCATCAAGTTATATATTGAGTATCAGTGCACATTACTGAATATCCATTATTCTCCATGAAAAAATTTGAAAGGCTAAAAAAAGATTAGGTTAGTATCACAACACATTTGAGGAACTCTAAAAAAGAACAAAATGAAACAAAAGACCATCATTTCACCCCAGAAACTTAAGAGAATAGATAGATAGACAGACAGAGTGATTTCTATGAAATAAAAGGAATGAAAAACAGAGAAGAAATGTTTTTGCTTTCGTTTTTGTTTTTTTGGGGGGTGGAGAGGAGGGCAGGAGCAGGAAGAGAGTTAAAATGTAAAATTTACATAGAAAATAAAGTTAAGGAAATTCTCTAGAAAGCAGGACAAAAAATTGGGAGATAGTACAAATTCTAAGGTTTTTAAACAACTTGGTCACTCCAGGTAAACACACTTATCACACGAAGGCCATGGTGGTCCTTGTCCTTCATGATTTCACTCTGACTTGGGGAAGGACCTGGCATATTTTCCTGTACTGAGGCTGCTCAGTGACTGCAAGACTGCATTTTTTAAAAATTTTTTATGAAATTGTACCAACTCAGTTTGGTGACAACTATTTCCTCAGCTATGATTGACAACTATAATTTAGTGAAGAAAATTGAGAAAACACATTAATTAACCTTTACTTAATTTTGTTTGGTAGATGAAACAGTTCAACACCTAAGGTCTATATGAGAGGGAGAGAATAACAAATATGGTCCCTTGTGGTTAAACCAAAAACAACAAAACAGCAAGAGAAGGGGGAATAGTGGCCTTTTGATGTATTACAGTACTTTTTGTCATTTAACCCTTTGTATTTATTCATTTTAGAATGCTGCATTTCAAAATCATGTCTGCTTTTGTATTTTCTTAGTGAAATTAGAGAATTCTGGAAAATTTGGATAACACAGTAAGGCACAAATAGAAAAATCAACCATGATTCTTCTGCATGGGGATAACTGATATTTATTTAAGAATTCTTATACCTTTATTTCTCTCTCTCTCTCTCTCTCTCTCTCTCTATATATATATATATATATATGGGCAGACAAAATTGAGATCATAAGCAAGCCTGAATTTATTTTTACTTAATAATTTATTGTGGACATCTTCCTATATACATAACCATTTTAAATTCATATTTCTTAATATGGATGGTTTATAATTTACTTGCCATTTTCTTATTGTTGGAAATTTGGTTTGCTTCGATTTAAAAATATTATAAATGATATAGATTATGATAATATAAAATATTTGTACATTTTTAAGATCCTGATTTGTATTTCCAAATTGCCTTTAGAAATGTTATCGAAACTTATATTCACACCAGGAGGCACTGAGTGAAGTAGCTGTTTCACTGAGCTTAGGCCAAATCTGGAAATTTTCCTTTTTATAAAATCCTCAACAGCCAAGAAAAAAAAAACCCGTAATGTTGCTTTTTATGTTTGAATTGTATGTTTCTAATATTGTTGAACATCACTTACATGATTATTGGCATTTTTATTTCCTTCTTTTATGAATAGCCCATTCAGGATATTTTCCTCAAGTTTCAATTGGGGTTTTAATCTTTCTTTTTAGTGTGTCAGAGCTTTTAATAAATTAAGGCTATTAAGATAAATACATTTCAAAACTTTTCTCTTTCGTTGTTTTTGTTTGACAAGTTACACATGTCTACATGAAGGCACATTTGTGAGTGGGAAGGTAAGTGGAAGAACAGGGGCGAAGGGACTAGCAGCTTATGCTACTGAGGCACAGCCATGTTTGAAAAACAGCTGACAATGGCTTCAGCAAATCGAGAAAGGGAAGAAGGCTGGAAGAAATGGTTCTCATGGATAAGATATATTTTGGGGTGTTTCCCATATATTTGTATTACGTAAGTAGGGTATTAACAGGATAAAGGCTCTCTCAAAAATCTACTCAGAAGTCAATTCTTTGAACCATGATAGCAATCTTTCTAATGCAGGATGAATAAGTCTTTTGGCTAAACATGGGTAAAAGCTTTTGCTCAATACGGCATAATAACTCCAGCAGGCTCACAACAGCAAAACTAAGTCTGTCTCAAAGTGTCTTATTACAATAAAATCAAATTTAACCTCTTAAACCCAAGACATAAATCACTCACTTTTCTTTTCTTTCAAACAATATCTGAGTGTATTATCATAAATGCTACCTGTCACAAGACTGATAGCTCTCAGTAGCTTAAAAATATGAATAAAATTGAAAATGTATTTGAATATGGGAACCATAATAGCATTTTGTAGACAGGTGACAATAATAAGAGGTTATGGCAAACAAGAAAAATCCTCAGTAATAGGAAAATCAAGAAATCTTTCTTCAAATTAAATAAGCTCCCAAATCAGTCTCACCAGAGTTGTATTTCCACCAAACATAGAGTCAAAAAACATTGATTGGCCCTGATAGTCTACAGCTATGGCAAATAGAATTTACCTTGTGGATTTTTATATTAAAAGTCTGTATCAAGTTGCAAAGCATAATTCAAAACTGCACAATCTGAGTTTATATTTCCTTCCAAATGGTATCTGAAACCTTCATTAATATTTGTCCAACAACGTAAAAAGTAATATCGCTTGAATTTTAAAATATGCTTTTAATCATTAACAAGCAATAATAAACCCAGAGACCTTTTAAAAGATCCAAGTCAACTTCTTTCACATAAAAGCAGTTTCATCCGAATTTTAGAAATCAATTTTTATCTCTTTTGCATTTTCTGGTTTTAAAAAAACATAGTATTACATGCAACTATTTGGATGAATCTCAAGGGTATTATGCTAAGCAAAAAAAACCAATCTCAAAAAGTTATACACTTTATGATTCTATTTCTATAACACCCTGGAAATGACAAACTACAGAGGTGGAGAAGAGATTAGCGGTTGTCAGGGCGTGGGGTGGAGGTGGGTGTGACTAATAAAGGGATAGCATTAGGGTGTTCTTTTGTGTCACTGAAACACTTCTGTATCTTGATTGTGGTAGTAGTTACAGAAATCTGTACAAGGGATAAAATTGCATAGAAAAACACACACATATGCACAAATATGGATATAAGTATACTTAAAAACTGGTGAAAACTGAACAATGTCTGCAGCAGTCATCACTGATCTCAGCAGAAGCCAGAAATAGAGATGGGAATATACCAGCAGAGACACTGCCAGTTTGAACTAAAAGGAAACCGAGAAAGTGGGACAGATGAAGAAAGGCTGCTGGACTTCTTGGATTCTGGAGGACCAGACCACAGAGCTATTCAGCTATGAATGTGTGCTATTCTTCAAGCAAAGGGAAGAATGACCCTGAAGGCACTTCAGAGATCACAGGGCTGCCCTCCCACCACAGGCCCAGGGGCAAGGCTGTTTCCTCCTGGTTCCAGAGGGCAGGCAGAGCCCTTGCCGAGAGCCTGGAAGGTGGGACATCAGCCACAGAGAATCATTCTTGATCCTGAACATCTAATGGAGTTTTACTTGCTAGGGTTTCTGTGCTTCTATTTTATCAAGTCCAAAGCGATTAGAAGACAGAACAGTGGTTACTTTTGGAAGGGGGCTGTGTTAGTCTGTTCAGGCCGCTATGACAGAAACTAACAAACAAACTTGAGATGGAATAGTTTAAACAAGAAACATTTCTCACAGTTCTGGAGGCTGGGAAGCCCAAGATCAAGGCACCCGACAATTTGGTGTCTAGTGAAATTCTATTTCCTGGTTTATAGATGGCTGTCTGCTTGCTGTGTCTTCACAGGGTGGAAAGGGGAAGGGAGCTCTCTGGGGGCTCTTCTGTAAGGGCATTAATTAATCCCATTTATGAGGGCTTCACCCTCATGACCTAATCACCTCCCAAAGGCCTTGCCTCCTGAAACCATCACATTGGGGATTAGGACTTCATGCAAATTCTCAGGCCCCATTCCAGACATATGGAATCCAAAAATCTGGGGAGGCTTCCAGTCATCTGCATTTTAACAAATCGAAGACAATGACTGGAAGTAGACACAGGAGGGCTTCTGGGTTTCTGGTTATGTTTTGTTTCTTTTCCTTTTTAAATATATTTTATTGATTTTTACAGCGAGGAAGGGAGAGGGATAGAGAGTTAGAAGCATCGATGAAAGAGAAACATGGATCAGTGGCCTCCTTGCATGCCCCCCCCCCTCCCCCGCACTGGGGATCGAGCCTGTAACCAAGGTACTTGCCCTTGAAAAGAATCAAACCCGGGACCTTTCTTCAGTCTGCAAGCCTATGCTCTATCCACTGAGCCAAACCGGTTAGGGCATGTTTTGTTTCTTGATCTGGGGCTGATTAAAATAATATATTCACTCTGTGAAAATTCATTCAGCTGTACAGTTATGATCTGCGTACTTTTTTTTCTGTGCGCTTAAGTGAAAATATAACTCACCAAAATTTATGGGATGCAGTAAAAGCAGTGTTAAAAGGGAAATTTTTAGTAGTAGATGCATTTATTAGTAAAGAAAGACTTAAACCTATAATCTAAGTTTCTATCTTAGGAAACTAAAAAATAAAAAGCAAATTGAATCTAAAATAACCAGCAGAAAAGAAATACTAGGAATTAGACCAGAAATCAATGAAATTAAAAGCAAAACAATCAATAGAGAAAATCAACAAAACCAAAACTGATCCTTCAACAGGATCATTAAAATCAATAAACATTCAGCCATGCTATTCACGAAAAAAACAAAAACAGCGGAGAAGACAAATAACTAATATGAGAAATGAAAGTGGAATCACCACTCCAGATCTTGTGGATATTGAAAGGCTAATAAAGGAATATGATGAACAACTGTATGCCCTGAAATTTGATAGCAAAGATGAAATGACCCTATTTCTTGAAAGATATGATCTACCAAAACTCACAAAAAAAGAATAGACACACTGAATAGGCCTATATCTAGTAGAGAAATTGGATTAATAATTAACATTCCAAAACAGAAAACACAGGACTAGATGGCGACTTGCACCAAACATAAGGAAGAACCTATACTAATTCGGAACAATCTCATCCAGAAGATAGAAGCAGAGAGAATACTTCCTAACTCATTCTATGAGGCCAGCATTACCCAGATACCACACCAGATAAAGACATTACAAAATAAAACTATAGACCAGTACCTTTTATGAACATAGAGACAAAAATCCTCAACAAATTATTAGTAAATCAAATCCAACAATGTAAAAACAAAGCA
>NW_006284238.1:1823013-1824910 GCF_000327345.1 Myotis davidii
GCTGGTTTGGCAGTGGATAGAGCATAGGCCTGAAGAGTCCTGGATTTGATCTGGTCAAGAGCACATACCAGAGTTGCAGACTTGATCTCCAGTAGAGGGCATGCAGGATGCAGGCAATCAATGATTCTCTCTTATCATTGATGTTTCTCTCTCTCTCCCTCTCCCTTCCTTTCTGAACACAGGACTAGATGGCGACTTGCACCAAACATAAGGAAGAACCTATACTAATTCGGAACAATCTCATCCAGAAGATAGAAGCAGAGAGAATACTTCCTAACTCATTCTATGAGGCCAGCATTACCCAGATACCACACCAGATAAAGACATTACAAAATAAAACTATAGACCAGTACCTTTTATGAACATAGAGACAAAAATCCTCAACAAATTATTAGTAAATCAAATCCAACAATGTAAAAAAAAAGAATTGTACACCATGACCATGTGGGATTTATACCATGTATGCAGGTTTGGTTCAACATTCAAAAATCAATTGATGCAGTCCATCACATCAACAGGCCCCCAGAAGTCACATGATCATATCAATAGATGCAGAAAAACCATTTGACAAAATCCAACAGCCATTTACAATAATAACTATCAGCAAAGTGGGAATAGAGGGAACATACCTCAATGTAATAAAGTCCATGTATGAAAAACCCACAGCACACATCATATTCAATGGGCAAAAAGTACAAGTGTTTCCCTTAAGATTGGAAACCAGACAGGGAATCTGCTTTCACCACTTTTATTCATGATAGTACTGGAGGTATCAATGATTCTCTCTCATCATTGATTTTTCTTTCTCTCTCTCCCTCTCTCTTCCTCTCTGAAATCAATAAAAATATATTTTTTAAAAAAGAAGAACTCTCCATAAACTAGGAATAGAGGGGGAATTTCCTCAACTTGATAAGAAACATCTATAATATACCACCAGCTAGCACACTGGTGAGAAATTCAAAGCTTTCCCACTTTGGGAGCAGAAACAATTAAAACAAAAACAACAAGCTATCACTGCAAACCAACCAGAAAGGCCAAAATCTGCAACACTAACCCAGATGCTGGCAAGGATGCAGACCAATAGGAACTCTCATTGCTGGTGAAAAAGTACGTAAAATGGTACGGACAGTCTGGAAGACAGTTTGATGGTTTCTTATAAAACTAAATGTGTTTTATCATACAATCCAGCAATTGTTTTCCTTGGTATTTACCCAAGTGAATTGAAACTTTATATTCACACTGATACCTGCACATGGATGTTCATAGCAGCTTTATTCAGAATTGTCAGTACAGCATGCATATGTCCTGTAAGTGAATGGATAAACTGTGGTACCTCTAGACAATTGAACATTATTCAGCACTTAAAAAAAAGGACCTATCAAGCCATTAAAAGACATGGAAGAAATTTAAAAGTCTATTACTAACTTAAAGAAGCCACAAAGATACTGTATGATTCTAATTAAATGACTGACATTCTGAAAAATACAAAATTATGGAGACAAGGAAAAGATCAGTGTTTCTAGGAGTTAGGGAGAGGGAGGAATAAATTGACCGAGCACAGAGGGTTTTAGCAGCAGTAACACTACTCTACATGATACTACAATGGACACATGTCATGATACATTTGTCCACACCCATAGATTGCACAACACAAAGAGTGAATCACCTCAAGGATGGCGTTTAGGTGATAATGATGTGTCAGTGTAGGTTCATCAGTGTAACAAATGTTCCACTCCGGTGGAGGGTGTGGGTAACAGGAGCGGTTGTGCCCGTGTGGGGGCCGGGAGTATACTGAAACTCTGTACTTTTTGTTCAGTTTTGCTGTGAATCAAAGATTGCTATAAAAAATTTATTAGTTTTAAAAAAGTAGGTTCAGAAAACTTTTTCACAATCACAT
>NW_006284238.1:1824942-1829716 GCF_000327345.1 Myotis davidii
CTGTAAATTGTGAAAACTAGAGAGAGATGGTTTCATTCAATTGCTTTTAGCATCATTAACACCACTTTTCTCTCTCTCTCTCTCTTTCTCTCGCCTTGAGGCATTGCTTATTTTCATGGCAGAAATATAGAGAAATTCTCTTCTCTTGTTATTTGTGAGTTTTAATATACATGCTTTTCCATTATAATATAGATTTCCATTTCATATTTTTATATAGTCCTCTATGATTTTTAGTTTTTAAAGAAAAATATTTTTCTGTCTTAAAAATGGTGCCTTGGTATTTCTACTGAGGCTCTAAAATACATATGCTAATCATTATTTTACTAATATCTTACTTAGGCTAGCATGAGTATAAAAATGTATGTACTTTTACTTTACCACTACATAATACATTGTGTTTAGACTATATAATGAAAATTTTTTTTCACTGCGATTTTTTTAATTATAGAAGGAATAATTCAAGTACCAGAAGAAAAACAGTACAAACTATATGCTGTGCTATCAGGTATATTTTCTGATTATCTGCAGTTGGTAATGTTTGTAAAGAACTAGGCAATGTTTTTTAAAAAGTGTTCATCCCTGAGCAATCAGATCTTTGCTGTCTCTATTCTGCACCCCCTTCTAACTGCACCTGTTATATTTAGAGATCATGTTGCATATAATTATACAAGGATCTACCTTGAGATTTTACTGATATGAGTGAAAAATAATGGATCAGTCACTGTATGTGACTTTAATTTAAAAAAATTTTTTATCAGTAATATTTGCACAATGAATTCCATGCAGAATGAGTAGAAATGGATTTTCAAGACATAGGAAGTCCTGAGAATCAATGGGGGTCATACTTAAAGGGTCTCCAAGGCAGAAAGATTCTACCAATTCACTGAGAATTTTTTCATATATGATTTTTTAAAGTAACTGCTAATGTATTGTAGAAATGACCATCTGATGTTTTAAGACTTTGTTCTCCAGTAGATAATATTCATCAAATTTACTGACCTTACTTCCAATTATTTTCAACCTCACCATTCTATGATTTTACTTAATTATCTATCCTCTAAAGAATTCCTATAAGTGGTCCTAATAACTATCTTTTACTTATCTTCCATTATTTTCAACTACTCTTCTATGCATTACTCTCTCTTCTGACTCCAGGGATAATGAGCTCCATGATTTGACTCACCTGCTCAGGCCTCTTGAGGTATGTTTGAATGTCGTCATGGTGATGGGGTACCAATCAAAGCCCTATTAGGAATGAGATATGGCTTAAGCCTTAAGAGCTGAGACGTATGTATGGCAGAATGCGTTTAAGTCCTGGTAGTTGGGAAAGAATAGGAGGTAGACAGAGGTACATAAACTACTTCCTGATGCTGACTGGCCTTGGAAGTCAAATTTAACTCCCTATTTCAAGAAATAAATTTTGGTTTTATAGCTTATCTCTCTATTCAAGTGAAAGGGTAGTCAAAATTCAGGCCCCAGAAATAGTGCTGTGTATCTGGATGTTAATGAGCCTAGAGGGCTGTGTGTATGTGTGTGTGAGGGAGAGGTGTGTGTGAGAGAGAGAGACTATAATGTTCTTAAGTAAACTAAGCTGAACATTAGGTTCTGAGTCTTCTATTTAGGGAGGTAGTTTGGGAGTAATTGTGAGGAATAATTATTAGCAACCTCCTTACATTAAAGTGCCCTAACATAGGACAAATAATCCAGCTACTTCTTCATTTTAGATCAATATTGTTAAGAGATGTCCCCCCAAATGCTAAAGATCTAGGGAAATGTGATTCATTGAGAATCCATAATTAATGGTATAGTAACCATTTCACTGCTGTGGACTGCCATGTAGGAAAAAAAATCTCAGAATTTTCAATACAGGTTTAAATCTAGGGTTTTTATCACAAACTTTTAGATTCTAAACATGGTATTTTCTAAAATGTCAAAGCCATTCCAATAAAGTTCTCAAATGGCTGCAGAGGGAGAAAGACGAATCATTTATTGATTAAAACTAAGAAAAAAAGAGAATCACTGGCTTAAAGGCTAAGCTTAAGAAAGGATTTGAGATTACAAAATGTATTTTGAGTTACAAAATGTAAAGGATTAACAGACGACATAGGTAGTATTTTTAATTCTAAGTTCAAGCATTTGGTGTGAAATCTAAAACTAATTATTTAATATAGAAGAAACATTATAACCGAGCATCTTATATGGTTTCCTCCCAATTGCTTCTTTGTGAATCACTTTCCAGCTAGACCCTTAGTCACTCTAGGTAGCCTGGTGCTAGGTTTTATATGCCTGGAACAGGCCCTCCACAAATATTTAGAGATTAGGAAAATGTAAGGTTAATGACTGGCCTGGAGTGCAATTTCCTTGAATGCCAGAGCAGTGGTTCTCAAACTGAAGCCTGCAGCAGAATCACCTGGAGGGCGGTGAAAGAGAGATGGCTGAACCCGCCCCTGAGTTTCTGATTGGGCAGGTTTAGGGTGGGACTAAGAACCTACATTTCTGACAGCTTCCCAGGTGCTTCTCAGTGGTCTCAAGCTTTGGCTGCACATTACAATTACCTGATGCCCATATTTTTGCCCAATTAATAATATCAGAACCTATGGTTGTCAGGACGAGGTTTCAGTATTTCTAAAGCTCCCTAGTAGGTTCCGATGTGTAGCCCGGGTTGGGAAGCACTGTCCAGTCTCATAGTGGTTCTTGGTCCAGGCTACCACTGGAATAACCCGAGGGAGTATTTGTTTTAATTGAGGTATAATTAACATACCATAAAAATGACCTTTTAAAAGTGTACAAGTCAGTGGTTATTTATTCAAAAGTTTCTACCACCATCACCACGATGTAACTCCACAGCTTTTCAATCATCATCTAGGGAGACTTTAAACAAAGTTCAGATATATGGGTTCTACTGTCAGAGATTCTGATCTGCTGGGTAAAGGCATCAGTGTTTTTGGACATGCCTCGGGCGATTCTAATGTTCAGCTAGGGTTGAGGACCACAGCTCCTGAATTTGGTTACAGACCTTCCAAGACTGTCTTAAGGAGTTAGGACCTACTCAGGAGCTTTCACTGATGTTAATACAGAGGAACGAGCACACATTCTCGATCTAAACTCCTGCCAGTCTGTTACATTTGGTCAATCACAAAACAGAGAAACATTTTGCTTGCTTTACGGCTCTCAGAGCAGAGAGCTGGGTGGCCTTTAACAGACGGGCATGGAGGTGACCCTGGTGGTAAGCCTGGCTGCACTGCCTGCAGCAGTTCCTGGCAGGTCCAAGCTGGGTTTGAGAGACCACAGAGTGTCTGGAGGACTCTATGGACCTTCAGTAGGACTCAGCTGCTGGTAAATTTTTAAACATTTGCTTCTTCACTTCTTAGGTATGACATTGTTTCAGGGTCGGCCTTTTGTTTATTAAGGCACAGAATCAGAGTTGGGATCCTGGCTCCTGCAATTTCTATTTATCTGATTTGGGGTAAAATCTTCTGAGCGACAGTTTCTCCTTTTTATAATAATCTCCTCTTCCCAGAGATGTTTTCCTTATTAAGGCACATAGCGTATTAGAAACATTCTCCTTTGTAGAATGGATTCACAGGAAAGATCATAAGATTTTTTTATCGCATGATCTGGATTAAATTCCTTGGCAAAATGTGAGCATGTATGACCCATAAAAGGGGAAACCAATAATGTTAACAACAACAATAATTATACCTGACTCACCTTTAATAATACCTTTATTTATATTTGTGAAGATCAAATGGTATAGTTCGCATGAAAATGCTTTATATACTTTGGTACCATATGCATGATTATGCCTTAGGATATAACTGGATGGATAGTCATATAAAAGAAATAATACATAATTTATAAATGAAATTGATTTCTTTTGATATGTAGACAGTTTGAACATTAGGACCTAAGGATCAAAAGGATACTACCCTCTGTAGACCATTTAAAAGCAGCTAGTTCCTAAAATCTAGATGATGAAACCTCATTTAAATGTTTTAGGGAAAGGGAATTCTAAGTTGATAGTCATTTTTTTAAAAGAGATCATATTTTTTTCACTTTTCTTGCCTCCTCCTTTTATTTTTGGTCTTTGCCTGTACTCGATTGCATTAATTATGCTCTTTAGTTCATAGCACTTAATTGGTCCATGCAAGGCATTTTCTTTTAATTTATTCTATTCCTTCAGTCCCAAATTTGATCCCATTTTCCATCCTTTCATAGGATGTTCCATAAAACATCCGTTTTATGTTTGCAATATGAATTCTTCCAATCTGTCTTCTGTACATTTGTTTATATGTACCTGTAAAAATATTGTTTGATATGTGTGAATTATTTAAAATTTACATAATTGTCATTGTGCTATGAATTTGATTTATTTTACTTAGCAGTATGTTTTTTATTTTATTTTACAGTGGTAAAAACAATTACATGAGACCTACCTTAACAAATTAAGTGTACAATACATTATTGTTGACTATATATAATAGAATGTTGTACAGTAGATCTCTAGAGCTTATTTATCTTGCTTAAAATTTTATGCCCGCCCATTGATTAATAACTTCCCATATTCTTATTCCCCTAATCCCTGGCTACCACCATTCTACTCTTGAGCCTATGAATTTGACTAATTTAGATACCTCATATAATAGGAATCATGCTGTATTTGTTTTTCTATGACTGACTTATTTCACTGAGCACATTCGTCAAGGTTCATGCATGTTGACATATATTGCAGAATTTCTATTTTTAAAGGTGTAATGGTATTCCATTGTATTTA
>NW_006284238.1:1830281-1842830 GCF_000327345.1 Myotis davidii
GAGCTTGTTCTTCCTTCTGTCTTTGCCTTTCATGGGTCTTTATTATTATTCTTAGAAGCAGTTTATCCAGTTCTCCCAAAATATTCTGCTGAAATTGTTATAGAAATTGCCTTGAATTCATAGGTCAATTTGTGAAAATCTGTATCTTTAAATTGTAAAGCTACAACATCCATTTACAAGGTTGGACTTTCCATTTATTCAAATCTCTCAACAGAATTTTAAAACTTCTATAAAAATTTTCATAGGTCAGCTCCTGGATAGCTTTCAGCTTTTGTGTTTTTGTAAATGATGTTTTATTTTCTATTGCCTTTTCTAATTGGTTACTGCTGGCATTAAAATTGTTATTTGTTTTTAATAATAGTTTGCTTCTCAATCTTACTGACCTTGAACTCCATCATTATTTCTGTTATATTTTTATGTGATTGTTGTATAATCTACAAACAATGCCAATTTTGTATCCTCCCTCCGAAATTTTATTCTTCTTATTTATATTTATTGTCTAATTGTATTATTGGCTAAAATCTTCAGTACTATGTTGATCAGTAATATTCAAGGAAAATAGTTTTGTCACTTCCAGACTCAATAATATCGTGATTTTGAAACTCAATGCCATATCTTCTTGGTTAGGAATATGGTAGCTTTTCCCATAAGGCTTTTATCTGCCTGCAGTGAGGAAGGGGCTGGGGCAGGACTTGGCTGAAAAGAAATATATGAAAAGTTTAGATAACACAAAGTTAGGGATTCACTATACCAAAAGCTGGGTAATTATGGTAAAAATGCATTTTGAGTTTATACCTAAGTGATTACTACAATTCAAATTAAATTCCCTTCCTTTCCTTTTTTTCTCTCTTCTCTCACACCTTAAAAGTGCTTTTGGTCCCTTCTATCTCTAAACACCCGCAAGCTCTTTCATGACATGTGCCCACTGGCTTTTGTGGCTCTTCCTCTACCTATCCTCCTTCCCCACTTTATTTTTAATATATTTTTATTGATTTCAGAGATGAAGGGAGAGGGAGAGAGAGATAGAAACATCAATGATGACAGAGAATCACTGATCCGCTGACTCCTGCACTCCCCACACTGGGAATTGAGCCTGCAACCTGGGCATGTGCCCTGACCAGGAATCAAACCATGACCTCCTGGTTCATAGGTCGATATTCAACTACTGAGCCACTGCAGCTGGGTTCCCACTTTATTACATAGCATAACTTAACTTCACTCCCGGATGAAAATAACCCTTCCTTTTTGGGAAGGGAGAAATAAAATATCCAAATAACAAGTGTGACCAGAGAGAAGGCTGTGAGCATACCCACTGGTAATTTTTATCCTTGCTGCTTACCTGATTTGGCACATTGGGGCATGTCATTAGGTATTCAGGTAAAAACACCTGAAAACTTTAGTTCTTTTGGCTCTATATCCTGCTACCCTACCAGCCTAACCATGATTTGTTCAGTATGACATCTATCTCCACCACTGCTGTGTCCTATTAATGTAATCTAATGTCACTTTATTTATTTATTTAGACAGCTGTATCACACTGCTAGTCCATTTTGAAATTATACTTAACTAACCTTCTACTGTTACCCAGTTATTTGTATAATTAGCTTTTGGATTTAATTCAAGTATTTTACATTTGTTCTTTTCAATATTTCATTCTGATGCTCTAGTTTATGAAGAGTTTTAGAAACTCTTCCCTGTTATCCAACATATTATCTAGTACTCCGATCATCTTGTCATCTGTAGAATTTGATAGGAAGGCCATCAGTGTGCTCATCCAAACCTTTAATAAATATGTCAAAAAGGACAGGGCCAGGAAAGAACCCAGAGGCACACCACTATGAAATTTCCTTCAGCTTGACATGGAATTAGCATTCTTAGACATGACTCTTCCATTATTGATGAAGTCACCTGACTCCATTCCACATTTCTGCATGTTATCCACAAGGATTTTATAAGAAGCACTGTCAGATTCCTTGCCCAAATACTAACATACTGTGCGGGCAGCATTTCCTTGACCTACCCGATTAGTAAACCTGTGTATTATTCAGTTCTGCTTCAGTTTCAAATGACAGAATTTCAGTTTAAACTAGATTACACCAAAGAGATAAATTGTAGTTTCACCTAATAGTACCCCCTATAGCATCAGAGCACTGGTTCTCCCCAGCTCTCTGCTCTGCCATCCTCCATGTGGACTCCATGTAGATGTTATCTCTTCACTCCTAGAATCAAGATGGCCACTAGCAGCTGGAGAGTTTTCCCCCTAAATAGTTGCTCTAACAGCCAGGAACTGAGTCTCATTGCCTCTGTTGGATCATGAGCCCACTTCTAAACCAGACCCATAGCGAAGGGGTGATCTGGGTGGCCAACTCTGGGTCAAATGCCCACTTTTGAAGCTGGAGCTGAACTATGCTCCACCAAGACTACATGAACTGTGAAGACCTCAAAGATAACAATGCTATCAAGAGAAGAATAATGAATGGATATTTTATTTACCTAAGAAAATGTCTTATTTCTTAGTGTAGGTTTCAAAGTATCTCCTGAACATATTCTAATCCACAACTCAAGGATTATTCATACATATCTGCATTTATATAACCAATTATTTTATTTATGCATAACCAATTAAATATATATGTACAATATGATACAGTTGGGAGAAATTCTCTTCTTGGATAAACAATCTGTCATGAGAAGTATATTTCTATAGGGATGATTAATGAGTATTATCTAGTCTGCAGCTGTCCAACTGACTTCAAACCTACTCACCATAGAAATCTGGGCAAGAGAGTCCTCTACAGATGAGGGGTAAGAGTAGCACGTATGCATTTTATGGTGAGCTGTCCTGTTACAAATAGATAACTTCTTGGTCCTAATTCATTTGGATGGCAATGGAAAGACATAATTTGAAGTATAGTGGTCTTAAAGCAACAGGAAATGCCAGGGTTGAAAGCTGTAAGAGTAAGAGCTATAGTTTGGCTCTAATATAACCTTTAGAATCTGAGGCTGAATTACTTGTTCAGAGATGGATTCTCCAAATGTGCTTAATGGTCTAATTGGTTTGTCACCAAGGCACTTTTTCAGGCACTTAATTTTATCTGCCCCAATCACATTCAAGTCCTTACAGGTCTCACCTTGCACAAAGCTGCTAATGAAAGAATACAGCAGTATGCACTGGAGAAGATGCTCTTAGGAAAAACCTCTAAGGGGATGATTTTGAAGGAGAAAATTTGGGAACTTTTATATCATGAAGGTGATCTAGAATCAACTGTAACCAGACTCAATGGCTAAGTAAGGGCACTTATGTATGCCTGATGAGAAGAGCTTTTCCATGTCTCTGCTGTCAGGCATCCCAGAAAGAAAGCCACCATCAACAAAAATAGACCTGTACTCCCTACACTTGACCACCCTAAACAATACAAGATGGCCTTGGCCTGAGCTACACACGCTCTATACCTACCAGGTAGTGTCTGTCTCTGTCCTGTTCTTATCTTCAAAATATCCTGTGTTTTGTGTTAGTTGAACTTGATGTCATATCAGAGTAAATCTCTGGGCAGCAGCAGAATCACCGTATCTTACACTGAAAGGTCAATAGCAGGCAGAAGAGCAATAACAAGAGGATTGTCAACTGTCAGGAATGTATTAAGCTTTTTCTTAATATTCTAGATGCAAAAATGAAAGCAAAAATCTGTTGCAAATTTTTGCTGATATAATAATGCATATTTGGAATGAGGGATAACCCTCAGAAAATGTAAGGAAAACAATGGTATTTCAGGAACAGTGGGGAAAACCAATAGGCCACTTTTTTTTGACAAGGTAAAGCCAAGCCATATAAACACAGGAGGGTTAAGGCATCCTAGCACTTTCCAGATTGATCCATAACATTAAATGCTGCAGTTTAGTCTGACAAAATGAAACTAGCAAGAACATATCAATAAACACAAAGAACCTGATCGTTACCACTCCTACCACATAAAGAACAACAACAGAACTGTAATTTACCTGAGGGTCCTACCATTAGAAAATAGTGCTGAGTCTTAATTTCCTTTTCCATTTTCACAATAAGAAAGTCAATCCAGTGCTCCAGGCACTATTACATTAGATCTTGTTATGAAGTTACTGTATAGTAGGTTTTCCTTCTAAGAAATTGATAAATTCTTATTGAAGAGCATGGAGACAGAGCCCAACATGAATGGGTAATTCGTTCAAATACGGTTACCTTTGTCTTTAGAGTTTTTCTTTTTCCATATTACATAATGAATAATGTTTTTTGGAATTTAATTTTTCTGACACTAAAACATACATTCCTAGTAAATCTTTCTGGATTCTAAATTAACATTCTTGAAAAACTTGCATTTGGAACAAATAAAAATGAAATAAGGGAACTGCCTTAAAACCTATATTGTAGGTGAGGTCAAACGGTGAATAGTGGCCACTTAGGAATAAAAAAAAACTTGGTCAGCTCTGTGGCTTCTGCTCCTACTGCTTTCTCCACACTCTAGAACTATCAACATTCTCTGTGCTCTAGATACATGGGAGAAGTAGACTATAGAGCGTTGACACTAATAGAGCTTTGAGACGTCCATGAACATCAGCACTACACAAAACCATCCAGATGTATGGTTGTCAGTTCTAGGGATCAGTTCCTTGTCCTTCAGCTCACCAAGTTTCCATTGAGCACTTAAAAAGTACAGAGGTGTAATGAGAAAGCTAGAGAGAGGAAAGGTGCAGAAGATGTGATTCCAATTCTGAAGATGTTTATCACCTATGAGGTATTCAAAATATACACACATGAGCTAAATAGTCAAGGTCAATGTGTTGTGATAATATTTATCAAGCTACATGCAGACTTGTTAAGTAGGTTAAATTAACTACTTGTTTTGGGATTTTGGTTCTGGCTAGTGTGTATTCATGTATAATATCGCTGAAGGAGTGTCACAATTAGATAGATGTGCAGTCTTTAATGAGCTGTCTTTAAACAAAGAAGGCCATTGGGCAGTGCTCCTGTTAAGTTAAAAAGATGTGTTTTCTGGACCTGTGTGTATGTGTGTTTTAATTTTTATTTATTTACTAGAGGCCTGGTGCATGAAATTCGTGCACGGGGGGAGGGGGCGCGGAGGGCGTGTCCCCTCAGCCCAGCCTGCACCCTCTCCAATGTCTTTGAGAGGGAACAGAATTGGGCTATAAATAGCCTGTGGGTTCAGTGCCCTCAAGTACACGCAGCCTGCTATTCAGTCGTTTGGTCATCCCTCACTACCCCCCCCTGCCAGCCTGGTCACTCCACGCAGCCTGCTGTTCAGTCATTTGTTTGTTCTTCACTAACCCCCCTGCCGGCCTTGTTGCCCCATACAGCTTGCTGTTTGGTGTTCTGTCATTACTGTGATGGAGTCCTGGACAATTTTCATATTCCTCTATTATTAGTATAGATTTAAAAAAATTATTTATTGAGAAAGAGAGGAAGGAAGAAAGAGAGAAGGAGAAAGAGAAAAACATCAATTTATTGTTCCATTTATTTATGTATTCATTGGTTGATTCCTGTATGTGCCCTGATTGGGGACTGAACCCACAACTTTGTCATATTGAGCTTACACTATAACCAACTGAGCTGCCCAGCCAGGGCTGGCGTGTGTCTTTTTGTAGAGATAACATCAGAGCACTGCTCAAAGAATGGCCACTGAGCTGTTCCATACAATTTCCATATGACTTCTAACTGGATAATTAGCACCTGGAAGGCAGCCCAGTCTGCAGCAGAAACAGCAATGGAATAAGATGATTCACTCATGTGAAAAAGATCACTTCGGGGAAACAAACACACAAAATAAACAAATGGGAGCATATCAAACTAAAAAGTTATCCATAGCAAAAGAAACCATCAACAAAATGAAAAGACAACCTACTGAATGGAAGAAGATATTCACAAATGATATAGCTCATAAGGGGTCAATATCCAAACTACATAAGAAGCTCATACAATTCAACTAAAAAAACAAATAATTTAATTAAAAATTGGGTAGAGGATCCCAATAGACATTTCTCCAAAGAGGACATACAGATGGTCAAAAGACATATGAAAATATGCTTAACATTGCTAATCATGAGGGAAATGCAAATTAGAACCACAATGAAATATCACCTCACACCTTTCAGAATGGCTATCATCAATAAACCCACAAACAAAAAGTGTTGGTGAGAATGTGGAGAAAATGAAACCCTCATGCACTGCTGGTGGGTTGTAATTTGGTGTAGCCACTCTGGAAAACAGTATGGAAGTTCCTCAAAAAAGTTTAAAAAATGGAATTACCATTTGACAAAGCAATCACACTTCCTGGTATTAATCAAAGAAATCCAAAATAAGAATTCTAAAAGATATATGTATCTCTATGTTCATTGTAGCATTATTTACAACAGCCAAACAACCTAAGTTTCATCAGTAGATAAAGATAAAGAAGAGATGGTACATGTATATAATGGACTATTATATAGCCATAAAAAAGAATATAATTTTACCATTTGCAACATCATAGATGGACGCAGAGGGTATTATGCTAAGTGAAATAAGTCAAAGAGAGAAAGACAAATACCACATGGTTTTACTTATATGTGTAATCTAAAACAAAAATAAATGAACAAACAAAAAAGAAACATGGATATAGGGAACAAACTGATGGTCATCATATGGGAGGGTAGTTGGGGGAGAAGGATGAAAAAATTGAAAGGGATTAAGAAACACAAATTGCCAGTTATAAAAATAGTTATGGGGATGTAAAGTACAGCATAAAGATTATAATAAATAATATTGTAATAACTATGTATGGTGTCAGATGAGTATTAGACTTATCAGAGTAAAAAGACAAATACCACATGGTTTTACTTATATGTGTAATCTAAAACAAAAATAAATGAACAAACAAAAAAGAAACATGGATATAGGGAACAAACTGATGGTCATCATATGGGAGGGTAGTTGGGGGAGAAGGATGAAAAAATTGAAAGGGATTAAGAAACACAAATTGCCAGTTATAAAAATAGTTATGGGGATGTAAAGTACAGCATAGGGAACAGGGAATATTTTATTAACTATGTATGGTGTACTAGATGGCTACTAGATTTATCAGGGTGATCATAAGTTATTTAAATGTCTACTCTCTATGGTGACTTATCAGAGTAATCACTTTATAAGATATCTAAATGTCTAATCACTATGTTGTACACCTGAAACTAATATAATATTGTATGTCAACTGTGATGGAAAGAAATAAATCTGAAGATCACTTGGAGAATAAAACGTATTGGGAAATTTGACAACCCAATAAAAATGAAAATATAAACTGTATTTAGAAGAAGAAAGGTGAGGGTCTCGAGAAATTCCCAATGGTGTTTTGAATGAATCACAGCTACAGGAATAAGGTTTAAATTAAACTAATTAAACTAAATTAAGAAAAATAGCTACATATGATTACATTAACAAGCATTCCTGTTCATCAGTGTCAGCCCTTCTGGATTGTATCTGAATAAGAGACATTTAATCTATGTTGAATGAAGAGTCTTGAATTTGCTTTATGGCTCTGGTTTCAGTATAGTGAGTCCTTTGCTTTTGAGCATCATTTTTTGCTATGTCCTTCATTGCCTGATGAAAACTATTGCTCTATATTTTAGTTGCTTTTATCCATGAAATTTCCTTAACTATTTATCACTTCACACCCGTAGACTTAAGCCTCCTTGGAGAGTGGGTGGTTGACAGTATGACTTTAAAGTTAGGCTGCTGTTTACCATTTGGTTTACCTTAGGTAACTCATAGATCTGTCTCTTTAGTTCTCTATTTGTAAAACAGAAGTAATAAGAGACTGTGCCTCATGTATGGTTGTGAACATAACAGTGATAATGTAAGAAAAGCTAAGCACAATGCCTGTTTTACAGTAGGCTCTTTAAAATATTTGCTATTGTTTTCATTAAAATAAAAATAATCATATTAATTTTATTGAACATGGATGCAAAAATCAACATTATTGTGCTATGGCTTAATATATATATATATATATTTTTAAAAATATATTTTTATTGATTTCAGAGAGGAAGGCATAGAAGAGAGAAATAGAAACATCAATGATAAGAGAGAATCATTGATCGACTGCCTCCTGCACACCCCACATTGGGATTCAGCCTGCAACCCAGGCATGTACCCTAACCTGAAATTGAACCGTGACCTCCTGGTTCATAGATTGAAGCTCGACCACTAAGCCATGAGGATTGGACTATGACCTAATATTATCATTGAATATGTCTCTGCTTGATTGCCCCAGTTGTCAATAACTAGTTTCAGGTGGGCTTCCAAATTGTTTCAGGACTTTTCTGAGTCCTTTAAATGAGGTTGATTAAGATTGTGACCTGACTTTCAAAGACTTATCTCAGGTTGACCTTCATTTTTGGAATGACAAGAACAGACCAGACCTGCAGGCAAGAGGTTAACTTTTGTTAAACATTTTTCCTTTGCTCTTCTTTTTCTTCTATAGAATTTTCTAACTTTTAATTTTCATATCTGTGGTGTTTATAGTTTACATATGTTTCTCCCAGTAGATTGTAAAGCCCAGGGGGAGAGGAATCTTTCTTCTATTTACCGATGTATCCCAATTGCCTAGAAAAGTTCCTGGCACATAGTAGGAACTCAAGAAACATTTGTGGAAATGGATCTATTGCTATTAGTTATAGTGCAATGAGCATCACAAAGATGTGGAAGTTCTTTATTTGTTTTCCTGCTCTAGAAAGTGTTCATTCAATAAGTGTGCATTAATTAGGGCTGTTATGTACTTATAGCCTTACAGTTTGTACACTCAGAGATGCCTCTCACAAAGAATACAATCTCTATCCATTCCTGAGATACACATACCAGAGGTTTTCTGGTTGAGTGCCAACTAAGTGTGCCTCGCTTTTGGCTAGTATAACATATAGTCCTGTCAACTGAGGTGCATACTAACCAGTTGAAGAGACAGGACAACTACAGAGAAAGAAACAACAAAAAATGTAAGACTCTTCATAACCTGTGCCTCAAGAGTGATGGTAAAGGTGTTGCCATTGAGGTGGGCATTCAGTTTGGGACAATGGTAAAGGAAAGAGTAGAGGCAAAATTCTATCCACATGTTCTCAAGATATCAAGATCTATGAGACTATGGCAGAGGCTGTGAAGAGCAGAGCAGAAGGTATTAATATGGAAAAATGAGATGTTCATCATGGACACTCCAAACTTTTATTGCTCTCTGCTCTCGTGGACCTTAAAGTCTATTGGGGTTGGGGAAGGTGACTGAATTAATTAAATAACTCACTTCTTGGGAGCACTTAACACAGTTAACCCACGTTATTTAAAATATCTATAAAGGGATTTAACTAAGATGAAGGAAGTCATGGGAAGGCTTCCTTGAAAAAGAGAAGAGGGAATATGCCTGTATCTTCCATTATTATGACTTAAAAACAGAAAATATTCTATTTTGCTTTTGTGTTCCCAAGCAACATACTAGACAAAAAGTACATATTTGTTGTGAATGAATGAAGGCAGGGGATCTCAGAGAGCCTTTCATGTTGAGTAGAGGTTATGAATCTTGTTCCAAATTAAATCCCTCTCTGAGCACACTTCTACCAAACTGGTGGGATGGTCTATTTCAGTCATTATTTTGCTATCTCCCATTCTAGGAACACATTAGAGTCTGAGAAGCTTACCAGGGTCCCAGAAAAAAAAAAAGATTCAATCTCTGTTATCTATTGCAGTCCAAAATGCTGACCATTCGGATTCCCTGTGCCCATAATAGCCCCTTAAAGTCCCCTGACTAACTGCTGTTTTGAGACAACTAGCATAGAGGAATTTTTGCTAAGACTTCGAACATGGTCTTATTTCCTGGAGAAACCTGAAAGCCACTGCTTTTGATATCTTGCCTCCTTTTGGGGGCACTGCTCCAGAGGAAACTTTCTATTCATGATCTCAGCAACCTCTAAGCCCTTTTCTGAATCTGAAGTGATCATCTCTCCCTCCTCCAGTTGCCTTCAAAGTCTTCAGGGAACGTAGGATTTAAGGAAGAGCCTTTCAGTCACCAGTAAATACAAATTTCCCCTCTTTGGTAGCTGAGAGCCAGAAGGCTGAACTAAACTGTCTTTGTGGAAAGGGGTAGGTTGAAATAGATGAGGAAATTCTCAATTAATATCTCAAGGTGTTTTCCTGCCTCACCTGGATATTTGGAATATTCCTTATAGACAATAATGTTTTCAAGTGGTGAAATGATTCTTCTCACAGCCATGGGCAGGATGGACTGAAAGGGGAAGGCATTATTGGGAAACCAGTTAGAAGCTGATTGCCAAAATCTAGACATGATATGCAAGACCCCGGATTGTGGCAGTGACAGACATTAGAGGCATAGAAAGATGCTAGTGATTAGATATGGAGATTGTTTGAGAAGGAGGAGACAGATAAACATGAGTTTTCAAATCTCAGTGAGCAAAAGACATTGGCTAAGAGGGATGGGAAGGGAAACCGAATATGATGATATGAAAGTGTTAGCAGGATAGTAATTAATGTAAAGATAGTCAACTAGATGATAGAGTTGTGAGGTTGAAGCTCTGAAAAAGAATTCAGTCCTAGGGAGGAACATTTTTTGACTCACTTGAAAGAGATAGTAGTTGAAAATGTGAAAATAAATGAGAACTCAGAAAGAAAGAGAGGAATCCAATACAAGGCTGAGCCTAGGTGCTGAGTGGTGTTTGCGCACTGGCAGCTAACATCCAGAAAGCAGTCTGATGAGGAAGAAAGTAATTTCTTCAGAGCACTGTTCCTGAAGCCTCAGGGTCACAGGAGGGTTAGTGAAATGAGAAACTTTAGGGAGGACCGCAGGAATGAAAACAGCCAACTCCCTAAGATTAAATTAGCAAATTAATAATCAAAGTATTAGAATAGGTTTCTAGAATCTTTGTGAGAACAGATTTAGTCATATAGTGGGAAGACAAATGAGTTCAGGAAAAAAAGAGGTGAAGAAAAAAAGACAGGTCTTGTAGAGCCATTCTTTAAGAAATCTGGCAGTGAAAAGATGATGAGAAATATGACAATAACTAGAGGGTGCAGCAGAATGAAATGAAGAATTGTTTTTCATGCACATCAAGAAAAAATCTCTTCTGGGTGGCAGAAATATTAGAATGATACTGTTAAAGGTAATAACCAGGTTTCTGCAGCATTTTGCCATTTGTAGATAGTCCTAGTGGCAGCTGTTTGTCCAGATGACTCAGTAAGTGATTAAATGTCCATTTCTGTGGCTTTCTGAAAGAGACATTCACCACCATGGCACACTCAGCAGATGACAATGGATTCTTTATTCATCGTGGTCACTACAGTTGACCACTCCTGTCCAGTGGCTCTCAACTCTCTGCAGAGGAAATAAGAAAGAGAATGCGGAGAGGAAATGTATATTTCAGTTGCCAAACAAAGTCTAAAGGGCTGGATTTAGACTGTGTTCTTTTCAGAACTTGGATTTGAAATAGACAGAGATGGAGTCTTGGAGAACAGTGCCACCAGAGTTATGACTCACTATTTGAGGCTTTGTTTAGGAGGGAAGTACATGTCCTTCTGCCAGTCATCAGGAAATCATGACTGCCTGCTCACTCCACCAAATCCTGCAAAATTTAGCTGGAGAGTGTAAAGAGTCTGGGGGTGGAAGCTTCAGCACTGCAATGATTTCCTTGCCTAGATGCAATCTTTCCTATTTCAAGTCATGAAAGCACATATTTTTAGATGAATTGATAGACATACACATATAGTGTGTGTGTGTGTGTGTGTGTGTATAATTACCTTTTCATAAACATTTACCTGTCAATATCTGTAACTTAGGGTGCCTTTAAATAAAATCTCAACTGAATTAACCTAAAATAAAATGTTCTCTATACAAGTTCCCAAAAAAGATGAACCCTAAGAAGGACTACTTAAATCCATTCCAGAGAAAATGAGGAATAAATGAGAATACCAGGTAGAGTTAGAGGGTTAGTCTGATGAACTGATTTCTATATAATATGAAGGAAGATTAGAGCTCATAGGGTTCTGCATTTTAAAATAAATCACTGCGTGAAAGCAGAGGAAATATTATTACTAAGAATTTTGTTCTGATGTCTGGTTAACACTTTCCTCCCTTTGTAGAATTCAGCATTTTGGAAGGAAAGTACAACAGTCCTTTCACTCATTCAACAACAACAAAAAAAGGCATTGAGGACTTCCCATGAGCCAGGCACAATGTTAGGCTCTGGACAAGATGCTGAATAAAAAGACCTCTCTCACTCAGAGCTGAGAGGCTAGTGGGGGTGAGAAGAGCAGTAAACAAATAATGGTGCTGATTAATGTATAATTACAAACTGAGATAAGTGCTTTAAAAAACAAACAAAAACGGAGCCCTATAAAAAGCCAGGAACAAATGACTCCAGGTCGGGGGCTGGGGTGGGGTGCAGAATTAGGAAGACTTCCCTGAGAAAGTGCTGTTTGAGCTGAGATCTAAAGGACAAGGTTGAGTTAAAGCTAACCGAGAAAGGCTGGGG